>NC_134687.1:12688129-12988129 GCF_050947455.1 Rhinoderma darwinii | reverse complement strand
ATAATCTTATGGTTGTGCAATCTCCAGTACCTGAATGACTTAATTTTTAATTGGATGTGTGACCAGGTGGTGTAAAGCTTCGGGCAGGGACCCTTGTATGGCTTCAAGGTATAAGAAAATGTCACCCAATGGAATTGTCACCATGATTCTATTAAGATGAACCATTGCAGATTAGATAATAAGGTCAACATTTTGTAGTGAT
Organism: Rhinoderma darwinii; assembly: GCF_050947455.1. Classification (NCBI taxonomy): domain Eukaryota; kingdom Metazoa; phylum Chordata; class Amphibia; order Anura; family Rhinodermatidae; genus Rhinoderma; species Rhinoderma darwinii. The sequence goes on along the minus strand of NC_134687.1, from coordinate 12,987,927 downwards.
ATTTGCCCTATGTAAATTAGAAAAACAACCAATAATGAATAAAAAAACTTCTGCTCTTCATTGATGAAACACATGTAGAAATTTTTATGATGCATTAATGGACGTTAATTGTTCTGCTCATTGAATGAACCAATATTGTTTCTTAACTGAGCGTATAGGTTGCCCACACATTGGTTTGGCATTCCCCTCTGAGACATTGGACTTCCAGGTTTCATGCTTCATCACCTCCAGTTGGTTAGCCGTCTTTAAATGAGCCCAATAATACCAGAAAGGACGAGCGTGGAAAGAAGTCATCTTCAGAGGCCAGAGTTTTTCGAACACTTTGCTTCTCGTAAGCTCCACCAACGTTCAGGCTTTGCCTCCAGCGGTGGTGAATGTCATGTTGTCCCTCGACCCACCTATTGTTACTTTTAGAAGATTATACAAGATGAAGATATTACAAGATGCTCCATATGTTCTCAACATTTGTAAGCAAAACGTTTTTCTCCAGAAGGACGAAACAAGGAGGTAGTCATCTATTGATTACTTTTCTAAGTTAGCAGAGATGAATTGACGGTGAATCCAATGGGGTCATGTTGTCTCTCGATTCTCCTGCTCTCGTTGGGTAAGAATGTCCGGGATTTCCACAGTCATTGTCCTGCGCTCTCGGCGGCAAATCTCTCTCATCTAGGCTTGATTGACATCTCTTTGCAGGGAACGTGGATGATGCAGGAGGCGTTAGAGATGCCAATCAAGCCTAGATGGTAGGGGTTCCACCAAGATCGCAGGACACTTGTCCGCTGTAGAAACGTCCAAAAGACCCTTCAAAAATTTGAATACGGAGCAGAAGTTGTTAAAACTTCTTTTTTGAGGTATGCCTTATTACTGTTGCTATACACGGATATGTCTCTCTGGCCACTCTCTAGCGATTTAGGGTCATCGAAACTGATGGGTTAATAAAATTGGTAATTACGAACAGAGCCACATCCAACATGTAAAATATAACGCAAAAATATTCTAATTCTGGGATTACGGTTCTTCACAGGAGCTGTACTCCAGCAAACAGCAGCTCTGGGATGCCCTGGTATCACTAATGTAATCTGTTCCAAGGCGCCACGTTCCACATCATCTCCCAATTCTCCGAGTGCGTTTCACCCATGGAGCGTCTGCTAACTTGTTAACACAAATCTATTGATTACTCCTCTAACAAACTGTGATACGTTAAAACATTGACACGCACCGAGCTTGCCACGGGATCATTAAATAAATCAATAGCATCTGCATAAAGAAAAGCTAACAAGCATTTTATAAGACAAGTATCAGAAATATTTCAGAATATTGTGCACGGCTCATGACAGTGATGAATAGAGCAGCGACGCTTCATTGTATGATATGGATTGCGGCCACGTTCCTGGTAAATAGACCGCCTGTCATCATCATTCATGGCCGCCTTCTGCCAATATATTTACACTATACAGGGACAGTGAAATTAAAATGCTTCAGATAAACTTTCAATTTATTAGGCTACTTAATTCAGACAGATGGTCTTACCGAGACCAACTTTCCACGTAGGCTTCAGCTGTTGGAAGTCCCCATGGTCAGCAGTTATCACGAATGGAGCCGTGGTGTCTATTGGTTTTGGTGATACCAGCAGTTCACTAGTGCCACGCTGGAAACATTCTTCGACTCTACCCATAGCCCCATTCACGCGACGGTTGTGTTTTTTACTGACTGCAAATACGGATCTGTAGTCATCCGTAGTCATCCACAAGTCATCCGCATATCTGGCACACTGTCTGAAGATACGGTCCATAGTGCGTTCATATTCACGGATCCGAAAAAACAAAAGGGAGGCTGCAAATGATGTCACCAACATGACCTAACCCCTGGAAAAGGTCAGATGATCGATCAGGCGCCATTTTTTTTAACGACATAGCCGTATAACGACTTTGCATGACGAGTTGTGTTTTTTTTTACGGCACTATTTATCGTACCGTATAATGTACCGGGAAACAGACATTTTGTGGGGTGGAATGGTTGAAAAAAAACAACTGATTCTACCATTGTTTTTTGTTTTCATGGCATTAACCATTTGGTAAAGAGTGACACATTAACTTTATTCTGCGGGTTAAGACGATTACGACGATAAGAAATTTATATAGTTTTACCACTTTTACAAGGAAAAAAATTATTGTTTATAAAACGTTTTGTTTTTTGTCGCTACGTTCTGAGCCATCACTTTTTTATTTTCCGTCGATTGAGCGGCGTGGGGACTTGTTCTTGCGGGTTAAGATGTAGGTTTTATTGGTACCATTTTCGGGTGCAACTTTTTGACCACTTTTTATTTCATCTTTTGTGAGAGATGAGGTGAACAAAAAAACTGAAATTCTGGCGCTTACATTTTTTTTCTTACGGCGTTCACCGTGTGGGTTAAATAATGTCATTACAATAGTTCAGACGTATACGGATGTAGCGATACCAGTTATTTTTAATTTAAAATTACTTTAGTGGAAAATGGGAAAAGTGTTTTTTTACTTTTAATATATTTTTGGTTTATAAAAAGTATTTTTACAAATTTTTAGTCCCCCTAGGGGACTTGAGGAAGTGATTGTTTGATCGCTGGTACAATACACTGCAATAATACTTATGTATTGCAGTATATTGTGTTCTTTATCGGCTCCTTTTAAGCCCGGCAAGAGGAGCAGAAAGATGGCAGACCTAAGAGCCTTCAGTAGACCTCAAGCTGCCCTGATAACCCTCGGCACCCCATGATTGCGTTGCAGGGGGGCCACGGGCTAATGAGCTTTCTAACGGCTTAGATGCTGTGGTTGCTATTGTCCGCAGCATCTAAGTGCTTAGCCCGGGATCTGAACTATTTTCAATCCCAGCCGTTGCAGTGCAGTGAGGTTTCGGCAGTAACATACAGCTGAGACCCGCTATGTATAGAATGGTTTTAGCCAGTGAACTGACTCCATACTGACCCTGCCCGGCTATAAGGTAATTATACATAAAATATCAGGAAGGGGTTAAGGTTAATTCACTTCATTTGACGTTGACCCTAGTGTATTTGTGCTTGATATGCATGAGACTTTGTGTACAGCACTGCAGATTATGTTGGCGCTATAAGTACAAGGAAACATAGAAGGAACACATATAAATTATCTAGGAGAACGACACTATAGCATGTTAATACACACAGGTCATTCGAGAAGGAAAGAAACCGTCAGCGCATTAGATCAGACTTGATTCTCAATTTATAAAAAAAAAATCTTACGGCTCAAGTGTTATCGAGAGGTTACGGTAACATCAGCAACGGTAATTGCATCTAAATGGTAAGTGGTAGTGAGATTCAGGACAAAATTGCAATTATTTAGCTGATTGCATAAAAAAGATATAAAAGCGAAGACCAAAAAGACCCTTCGCTCACTTAAAGAAGGTGGTTGGCAGGAGGACGGGATAGACACACATAGTCTGGCTAAGATTAGGAAGAAAAACAGTCCTTAGCCGGCTCATTGAGTTTTCGACTCCCGAAACATCTTCCTCATTTGTGGCCATTAAGGAAATGGCATGTGAAGAGATCTTCAGTCTATGTCGCGGACAGATTCAATATTTCTCTTCCATCCATTATATGATGAGAGAATAAAGTGAGAAGAAAATAGAATATATATGGACTTCTTTATGTGCTTGTTCCAGGGATTATTCCACGGTCTTCAAATTAAATGTAATTGTAACGCCCAATTTGAAGACTTGCGGTAATTTGGTTCTCGATTGTCTTTCGTTAGGGAGAGTAGATGGAGACAATGTATAATCTAGTCCGTTGAGTCGGACTGGAAAGTGAAAGGTTATGCGGAAAAAAGAAAAATTTAATTGCAGCTTGAGAGATGAGCACTTCATCTTACTGGAAAGCGAATACATCTCTTAATTAGGCTTCATTACGCTGTTTGTCATCGCTTCAATCACTGGATGTGGGTATATACAATGGGTGGAAAAGATCCGAAAACGGCTCTTCAAGAGATGGTTTGGGAGTTTAGGGCATCTTGAAACTAATGGCGTGGGCATGGAGATATACAGAAAAGTATTTGTAAGATATAGTTATCTACAAATGTAAAGAAAATGCTCAACTTGCTTTAAAGTAAACGCCATATTTTAACACCAGGTTGTTTTTATATCCAAAATACTAAGCTGATTAATTTCTTAATATATCTTTATAGTGGCAGGAGCTCAGTATTTCTAATACAGAGCTCCAAATCTTCCAAATTATATAATAAAATTCTGTCTGCCAGCATCCACCACTAGAGGGAGCTTAAGAGCTTATTGCATACTGTTTATACAGTGAACACCCTAATAATACAGTATGCAGTAATCTGCTAAGCTCCCCCTAGTGGAGTAAGTATAAGCTCTTTCTATTAGCTTTGCTTATGTTCCCTGCTGACTTTCTGTTTAGCATTCCTCTAAAGGACATGTACACATTTGAAATTGTGTTGTTTTTTTTAAATAAAAATGTGTATCGGTGTGTTTTGTGCAACTTTCTAATTACTTTTTATTAAAAATTATTTAGACTTTTTGAGATACAGCTGCTTTGTATCCTGTATACAGAGCATATGTATCTAGCGCTGAAACCTGTATTCGTCAGCTCAGCGGGACTGACGGTTCAGTGTCAGCGGGTACTTCATGTCTCTGACACACAGGGTCGAGCTGCTATCGATCACATCTAAGTTTATAACTTATATGTGATCGATGACAGGTGTCAGAGAGATGCAGGACTCGCTGTCGCTGAACCCGTCAGTCCCGCTCACGTGACGGATTCAGGTCTCAGCGCAAGATACAGCTGCTCTGTATATAGGATGCAGTGTATTGTATAGAAAATCAAATTGCTTTAAACCTCTTTTTCTTGAGCGATAGATGCTTATGCTTTCTGTTGCCTGAGTGAAAGGGACCGAGAACAAGTCTGTGCAGCCTGGAGATGCAGTGTATCGTATAGCATCTTTAATTTATTTAAACCCCCTTGTATTGAGTGATAGATTCCTATGTTTCCTGTTGCCTGAGTGAGACGGACCGAGAATAAGATGAGCAGCCTGTAAAAGCAGTGTATTGTATAGCAAATCAAATTGGTTTAAACCACTTTCTCTAGAGTGATAGCTTCTTATGCTTCCTGTTGCCTGAGTGAGATGGACCTAGATCTAGCCTGTGCAGCCTGGAGAAGCAGTGTGTTGTATGGCATCTTTAATTTCTTTAAACCCCCATGTCTTGTGATGTGATAGATTCTTATGCTTCTTGTTGCCGGAGTGGGAGGGAACTAAAAGACAGTCTATGCCGACTGGAGGAGCAGTATATTGTATAGCAGATTGAATTGCTTTAAACACCCTTATTTTGAGTGATAGATTCCTATGTTTACTGTTGCCTGAGTGAGATGTACCAAGAAAAATTTGTGCAACCTGTAAAAGCAGTGTATTTTATAGCTAATGAAATTGCTTTGAACCGCTTTGTCTAGAGTGATAACTTCTTATGCTTCCTGTTGCCTGAGTGGAAGGGACCTAAAACAAGTCTGTGCAGCCTGGAGGAGTAGTGTATTGTATAGCAGAGTGAATTTTTTTAAACCCCCCTTGTGTGATAGATTCTTATAGCTCTGTTGCCTGAGTGGAAGGGAGCTAGAACAAGCCTGTGCAGCCTTAAGAAGCAGTGTATTGTATAGCAGAGATAAATAGCTTCCTGTTACCCCGAGTTTAACGGTCCATAATCCAGATTTAATACCAAAATCATCCCTACTGAACGAATATACTGCTCCGTAGTGATCTATGGTGCTGTAAGATCGGTTTAATAGAACAACGGGGAGGTGAGGGGGTATGGATAGTTAAACACAGGTATATACAATGTGTCCATCTGAATGAGATCAAACTTAAAAGGAAGTAAATAGATATAATCACATCCAGACTTGAAGCCGCATGTAAATAGGAGACGGTATCAGTGACGATAAAGAAGATGAGTTTAATTATCACAGAACAAAGATCTAATTTATAACACGATGGAGCAGGTCGTCTCATGCCGGGGGATTAGGTGAGAAGAGACGTTACAATTGCAACTAATAAACAATATTCTGCTGTTTTATGCTTTGTTAAAGGTCATCTCTATGGAGAATGGCAATGTTTTTATTGTCGCACAATGAGGACAATTCACAGAAGATCTGTTTGTTCTGTTGTTATTTCCTCATTAACCCCTTCCAGAAATCCTGCTAATTAGTCTGTGTCTTCTAAGAACAAGAAAAAAGTTTCCTCTAATACACCTACACACAATATATATAACGTATGAAGATGTAGCAGAGCTGAGCTGGTAGTTTTAATGTATTTTGTTCACTGTGATAACAGCTGATTGTGAGGGCTCACAACCTCAATCTTCACAAACATCCTGTCTCCAGGGGACTCACCTATGAGAGGGGGCACAGTAGTTCATTCCTGAAAAGTCCATCAATGATAGAGACGTAAAATATGCAACTATCACCATGATATGCATGTATGTACTAGTATGTGTAGTATGTATGTATATGTGTAGTATGGATGTATTTATGTACAGTATGTGTAGTATGTATGTGCGCTATTGTATCTGTAGTATGTATGTATATATGTATGTGCAGTATGTGTAGCATGTATGCATATATGTACCGTTGCAAAGTATGTATGCATGTGTAATTTTAATATATGTATGTGTGTGTGGTATGTATGTACAGTATGTGTAGTATGTATGTGTACTAGTTATGTACAATATGTGTAGTATGTATGTATGTATGTATGTATGTGTAGTATGTATGTGTAACATGTGTAGTATGTATGTATGTGTAATATGTTTGTATTTACATTATGTGTAGTGTATGTATGTATGTATGTATGTATGTGTATGTGTAATATGTATGTATGTATGTATGTATGTATGTATGTACAGTATGTATGTATGTATATATGTGTAATATGTATGTACAGTATGTATCTGTCATATGTATGTATTTACATAATGTGTAGGTATGTACAGTATGTATGTGTAATATGTATGTATGAACATTATGTGTAGTATGTATGTACAGTATGTGTAGTATGTATGTATGTATGTACAGTATGTATGTGTAATATGTATGTATGTGCATTATGTGTAGTATGTATGTATGTACAGTATGTGTAACATGTATGTATTTATTTATGTGTAATATGTATGTACATTATGTGTAGTATACATTTATGTATGTATGTGTAGTATTTATGTATGTATGTATGTATGTGTAGTATGTATGTATGTATGTGCAGGATGTGTAGTATGTATGTGTAATATGTATGTATATAAATTGAGTGTAGTATGTATGTGTAATATGTATGTATGTACATTATGTGTAGTGTATATGTGTAATATGTATCTATGTACATCATGTGTAGTATGTATGTGTAATATGTATGTATTTACAGTATGTGGAGTATGTATGTGTAGTATGTATGTACAGTATGTGTAGTATGCATGTATGTGTAATATGTATGTACATTATGTATAGTATGTATGTATGAATGTATGTGTTATATGTATGTATGTATGTACACTATGTGTAGTATGTATGTATTTATGTATGTACATTATGGGTAGCATGTATGTATGTATGTATGTATGTGTAATACGTACGTACGTACGTACGTACGTACGTACGTACGTACGTACGTATGTATGTATGTATGCACATTATGTGCAATATGTATGTGTTATATGCATGTATGTACATTATGTGTAGCATGTATGTATGTATGTATGTATGTATGTATGTGTAATATGTATGTACAGTATGTGTAGTATGTATGTGTAATATGTACGTATGTAGATTATGTGTAGTAAGTATGTATGTATGTGTAGTATGTATGTATTTATGTATGTATGTATGTACAGTATGTGTAGCATGTATGTATGTATGTATGTAGGTGTGTGTAATACGTACGTAGGTATGTATGTATGCACATTATGTGCAGCATGTATGTGTTATATGCATGTAGGTACATTATGTGTAGCATGTATGTATGTATATACAGTATGTGTAGTATGTATGTACAGTATGTGTAGTATGCATGTATGTGTAATATGTATGTATGTACATTATGTGTAGTATGTATGTATGAATGTATGTGTTATATGTATGTATGTACATTATGTGTAGTATGTACGTACAGTATGTGTAGCATGTATGTATGTATGTATAATACACACGCATGTATGTATGTATGTATGTATGTATGCACATTATGTGCAGTATGTATGTGTTATATGCATGTATGTACATTATGTGTAGCATGTATGTATTTATGTGTAATATGTATGTATGTATAGTATGTGTAGTATGTAAGCACAGTATGTGTAGTATGTATGTGTAATATGTATTTATGTACATTATGTGTAGTATGTATGTATGTATGAATGTATGTGTAGTATGTATGTATGTATGTATGTACAGTATGTGTAGCATGTATGTATGTATGTATGTATGTGTAATACGTATGCATGTATGCACATTATGTGCGGTATGTATGTGTTATATGCATGTATGTACTTTATTTGTAGCATGTATGTATGTATGTGTAATATGTACAGTATGTGTAGTATGTAAGCACATTATGTGCTGCATTTATGTGTTATATGCATGTATGTACATTATGTGTAGCATGTATGTATGTGTAATACATATGTATGTACAGTATGTGTCGTATGTAAGCACAGTATGTGTAGTATGTATGTGTAATATGTATGTATGTACATTATGTGTAGTATGTATGTATGTATGTATTTACAGTATGTGTAGTATGTATGTGTAGTATGTATGTACAGTATGTGTAGTATGCATGTATGTGTAATATGTATGTATGTATATTATGTGTAGTATGTATGCATGAATGTATGTGTTATATGTATGTATGTACATTATGTGTAGTATGTACGTACGTACAGTATGTGTAGCATGTATGTATGTATGTATGTATGTGTAATACATATGCATGTATGCACATTATGTGCGGTATGTATGTGTTATATGCATGTATGTACATTATTTGTAGCATGTATGTATGTGTAATATGTATGTATGTACAGTATGTGTAGTATGTAAGCACAGTATGTGTAGTATGTATGTGTAATATGTATGTATGTACATTATGTGTAGTATGTATGTATGTATGTATGTATGTATGTGTAGTATGCATTTATGTACAGTATGTGTAGTATGTATGTGTAATATGTATGTATGTACCTGTATGTATTTATGTATGTATGTATGTGTAATATGTATGTATGTACATTATGTGTAATATTATGTATGTATGTGCAGGATGTGTAGTATGTATGTGTAATATGTATGTATGTAAATTATGTGTAACATGTATGTGTAATATGTATGTATGTACATTATGTGTAGCATGTATGTGTAATATGTATGTATGTACATCATGTGTAGTATGTATGTGTAATATATATGTATGTATGTACAGTATGTGTAGTATGTATGTACAGTATGTGTAGTATGCATGTATGTATGTATTTGTATGTATGTATGTATGAATGTATGTGTTATCTGTATGTACATTATGTGTAGTATGTATGTATGTATATATATATGTATGTAGGTACAGTATGTGTAGTATGTATTTATGTGTAATATGTATGTATGTGCATACAGTATGTGTAGTATGTTTGTATGTCTAATATGTATGTATGTACATTATGTGTAGTATGTATGTGTAATATGTATGCATGTACAGTATGTGTAGTATGTATGTATGTATGTGTAGTATGTATGTACAGTATGTGTAGTATGTATGTGAGTATGTATGTGTAATATGTATGTATGTACATTATGTTTAGTATGTATGTATATTATGTGTAGTATGTATGTGTAATATGGATGTATGTACATTATGTGTAGTATGTATGTGTAGTATGCATTTATGTACAGTATGTGTAGTATGTATGTGTAATATGTATGTACCTGTATGTATTTATGTATGTATGTATGTATGTATGTGTAATATGTATGTATGTACATTATGTGTAATATGTATGTATGTATGTATGTATGTATGTATGTGCAGGATGTGTAGTATGTATGTGTAATATGTATGTATGTAAATTATGTGTAACATGTATGTGTAATATGTATGTATGTACATTATGTGTAGCATGTATGTGTAATATGTATGTATGTACATCATGTGTAGTATGTATGTGTAATATATATGTATGTATGTATGTACAGTATGTGTAGTATGTATGTACAGTATGTGTAGTATGCATGTATGTACACTACCGTTCAAAAGTTTAGGGTCACTTAGAAATTTTCTTATTTTTAAAAGAAAAGCACAGTTTTTTTCAATGAAGATAACATTAAATTAATCAGAAATACACTCTATACATTGTTAATGTGGTAAATGACTATTCTAGCTGCAAACATCTGTTTTTTAATGCAATATCTACATAGGTGTATAGAGGCCAATTTCCAGCAACCATCACTCCAGTGTTCTGATGGTGCATTGTGTTTGCTAACTGTGTTAGAAGGCTAATGGATGATTAGAAAACACTTGAAAACCCTTGTGCAATTATGTTAGCACCGCTGTAAACAGTTTTGCTGTTTAGAGGAGCTATAAAACTGACCTTCCTTTGAGCTAGTTGAGAATCTGGAGCATATAATTTGTGGGTTCGATAAAATTCTCTCCAAATGGCTATAGAAAGAGAGTTTTCATGTGAAACGCGACAGTCTATTCTTGTTCTTAGAAATGAAGGCTATTCCATGCGAGAAATTACCAAGAAACTGAAGATTTCCTACAACGGTTTGTACTACTCCCTTCAGAGGACAGCACAAACAGGCTCTAACCAGAGTAGAAAGAGAAGTGGGAGGCCCCGCTGCACAACTGAGCAACAAGACAAGTACATTAGAGTCTCTAGTTTGAGAAATAGACGCTTCACAGGTCCTCAACTGGTAGCTTCATTAAATAGTACACGCAAAACGCCTGTGTCAACGTCTACAGTGAAGAGGCGACTCCGGGATGCTGGCCTTCAGGGCAGAGTGGCAAAGAAAAAGCCATATCTGAGACTGGCTATTAAAAGGAAAAGATTAATATGGGCAAAAGAACATTGGACAGAGGAAGATTGGAAAAAAGTGTTATGGACAGACGAATCGAAGTTTGAGGTGTTTAGATCACACAGAAGAACATTTGTGAGTCGCAGAACAACTGAAAAGATGCTGGAAGAGTGCCTGACGCCATCTGTCAAGCATGGTGGAGGTCATGTGATGGTCTGGGGTTGCTTTGGTGCTGGTGAAGTGGGAGATTTGTACAAGGTAAAAGGGATTTTGAATAAGGAAGGCTATCACTCCATTTTGCAACGCCATGCCATACCATGTGGACAGCGCTTGATTGGAGCCAATTTCATCCTACAACAGGACAATGACCCAAAGCACACCTCCAAATTATGCAAGAACTATTTAGGGAAGAAGCAGGCAGCCGGTATTCTATCTGTAATGGAGTGGCCAGCGCAGTCACCAGATCTCAACCCCATAGAGCTGTTGTGGGAGCAGCTTGACCGTATGGTACGCAAGAAGTGCCCATCAAGCCAATCCAACTTGTGGTAGGGGCTTCTGGAAGCATGGGGTGAAATTTCTCCCGATTACCTCAGCAAATGAACAGCTAGAATGCCAAAGGTCTGCAATGCTGGAATTGCTGCAAATGGAGCATTCCAAGACGAAAGCAAAGTTTGAAGGAGAAAATTATTATTTAAAATAAAAATCATTATTTCTAACCTTGTCAATGTCTTGACTATATTTTCTAGTCATTTTGCAGCTCATTTGATAAATATAAATGTGAGTTTTCATGGAAAACACAAAATTGTCTGGGCGACCCCAAACTTTTGAACGGTAGTGTATGTATGTATGAATGTATGTGTTATATGTATGTACATTATGTTTAGTATGTATGTATGTGTATATATATGTATGTATGTACAGTATGTGTAGTATGTATTTATGTGTAATATGTATGTATGTACATTCAGTATGTGTAGTATATTTGTATGTATGTCTAATATGTATGTATGTACATTATGTGCAGTATGTATGTGAGTACGTATGTGTAATATGTATGTATGTACATTATGTTTAGTATGTATGTATATTATGTGTAGTATGTATGTGTAATATGGATGTATGTACATTATGTGTAGCATGTATGTAAATTATGTGTAGTATGTATGTATGTACAGTATGTGTAGTATGTGTAAAGGATCTGCCAGGCACAGCTTCTTTATCAACGCCCATAGGTAATCAGTCTGCACCTGCTTCTATGTCTGTGAGACTGACTCCATCTTCCACCACTCAGGATGGCAGGCTTAGGAGTGGGAGAGCCTATCGCAGCCTGGCCAGACGGAGCTAGCTCCCGCCCTCTGTCTATTTATACCTGCCTTTCCTGTTCCTCCTTGCTTGTGAATCTTCTCTGTTGGTTTCCTGGCCCTGCTGCAGCTTCTTGTACTATTTGACCCTGCTTCATATTGACCCTGGCTTACTGACTACTCTCCTGCTCTGCGTTTGGCACCTCGTACTCTCCTGGCTTGACTCGGCTCGTTCACCACTCTTGTTGCTCACGGTGTTGCCGTGGGCAACTGCCCCGTTTCCCTTTGTTCTGTGTTTCCTTGTCTGGTTGTATGTCGTGCACTTACTGAGTGTAGGGACCGTCGCCCAGTTGTACCCCGTCGTCTAGGACGGGTCGTTGCAAGTAGGCAGGGACTGAGTGGCGAGTAGATTAGGGCTCACTTGTCTGTTTCCCTACCCCCATCATTACAGTATGTATGTAAATTATGTGTAGTATGTATGTATGTATGTATGTATGTGTAATATGTATGTACATTATGTGTAGTATGTATGCATGTATGTATGTATGTATGTATGTATGTATGTGTAGTATGTATGTATGTATGTATGTGTCGTATGTTTGTGTAATATGTATGTATGTACATTATGTTTAGTATGTATGTATATTATGTGTAGTATGTATGTGTAATATGGATGTATGTACATTATGTGTAGTATGTATGTAAATTATGTGTAGTATGTATGCATGTATGTATGTATGTATGTGTAGTATATATGTGTAATATGGATGTATGTACATTATGTGTAGTATGTATGTAAATTATGTGTAGTATGTATGCATGTATGTATGTATGTATGTGTAGTATGTATGTGTAATATGGATGTATGTACATTATGTGTAGTATGTATGTAAATTATGTGTAGTATGTATGTATGTATGTACAGTATGTGTAGTATGTATGTACATTATGTGTAGTATGTATGCATGTATGTATGTATGTATGTATGTGTAGTATGCATGTATGTATGTATGTATGTATGTATGTGTAGTATGTATGTGTAATATGGATGGATGTACATTATGTGTAGTATGTATGTAAATTATGTGTAGTATGTATGCATGTATGTATGTATGTGTAGTATGTATGTATGTGTAGTATGCATGTGTAGTATGCATGTATGTATGTATGTATGTGTAGTATGTATGTGTAGTATGTATGTGTAGTATGTATGTGTAGTATGTATGCATGTATGTATGTATGTATGTGTAGTATGCATGTATGTATGTATGTATGTATGTATGTGTAGTATGTATGTATGTATGTATGTGTAGTATGCATGTATGTATGTATGTATGTGTAGTATGTATGTGTAATATGGATGGATGTACATTATGTGTAGTATGTATGTAAATTATGTGTAGTATGTATGTATGTCATTAAGTGTAGTTTGTGCACATTTCACATTCAGTACAGACATAATAAAGATAAATAAATTATAAAATTAAATAAAAGGCACAATAACGTGTATTAAGAAGCCTCCCGTGTACGGATGTATCTCCCGTACATAGAATATATGTGCAGATATATTTTGTTTTTGGAAGCTGGCGCTGTGATTATGATGCTACAATAAGCTCATTTCATAGCTGAGTGCTGCTGGACCTGCCACTGACACAGCCGGGTCACCGGACATTATCGTTACTATGGAGGTGACGACTCCATATTGTGGAGGATTTCTATAGACCACAGCCTTCCAGGTGACTATATCCGTGGCTCCATCTGGTCTCCCCCTCACTGGCTCACTTTACAGATAGCACACAATTTACACTTAGAATAAACGAACCAACATTTTAATCCCAATTTGTGGTACATTTGAGCCGTGGCCTGAACCTGCAGACATGGGACAGGTAAGTTCTTTATTTATGTTTGCGATACATTATTATATAGAGAAAAGTATAACCCACCCCCTCTTAATCATTGAATTCCGGTGTTCCCTTTAGTCCCATTTTCCCCCTCGGTGTATAACATCCGGCACTCCCCCCCCCCCCCCGGTGTATAACATCCGGGACTCCCCCCCCCCCCCTCCGGTGTATAACATCCGGCAGTCGCCCTGCAGTCACTTTACAGACATTAGTGATAGAATGGCTCATTGTAAAGAGATCAGTGACTTCCAGCGCGGTCCTGTATTAGGACGCCACCGCGGTAACATGTCAGTTCCGGAAATGTCTTCCCTCCTAGAAATTTCACCATCACCTGTGAGTGATATTATTGTAAAGTGGAGGGAACGGCAGCAACTGCAGAAAAGTTGCCAACGCTCTGCCGACTCTATCACTGCAGAGTACAGACCTCCTCTAGTATTAACGTCCGTACAAAAACTGTGCCCGGGAGCTTCATGGCATGGGGGCCGGGCAGCAGCATGCCAGCCTTACATTACCAAGCACAATGCCAAGCGTCAGATGGAGGGGTGTAAAGCTGCCGCCACTGGACTCTGGAGAGGTGGAAACGTGTTCTGTGGAGTGACGCTTCTCTATCTGGCGTCTGATGGATGAGTCTGGGTTTGGTGAATGGCAGGAGAGCGTTACCATTAGCATTGTGCCCATTGTAACGTTTGGTTGAGGAGGGATAATGTTATGGGGGTGTTTTTCAGGGGTCGGCTCCTTCGTTCCAGTGAAGAGAAATCTTAATTCTTCAGCACACAAGACATTTTGGGCAATTGTAGCTTCCAACTTTGGGGGAAGAGTTTGGGGTTCGGCCCTTTTCTGTTCCAGAATAACTGCGCCCCAGCGCACAAGGTCCATAAAGACATGAATGGGGTAGTTTGGTGTGGAAGAACTTGACTGGCTGCAGAGTCCTGACCTCAACCCTATCCAACACCTTTGGGATGAACTAGAACGGAGATTACGAGCCAGGTTCCCTCCCCCACCATCAGTGTCTGACCTCACAAATTATCTTCTGGATGAATGGACAAGAATTCCCACAGACGCCCCAAAATCTTGTAGAAAGCCCCAGAAAAGTGAAACATGTTTTAGCTGCAATGGGGGAAACAACTCAATTTAATGCCTATGGATTTGGAATGGGAAGTCATAAAAGCTCCAGTAGGTGTAATGTGGAGGTGTCCTAAAACTTTTGGCCATATAGTGTGTCTTCTTATGATACTTGTTGTCTGAGTGGGAGGAACCTAGGACAAGCTATTGCAGCTCGGAGAGGCAGTGTATTGAATAGGAGATAGAACTTCATGTAACCAGTTCAATAAATGTTACAACAAATGGTGGTCACCCAGGCAGGAGGACCCGTGGTTTCTAGGCAACCTAAACTAACATTATAGAATACACTTTGAGTAACCATAAAAAGATAATTAAGTAACAGTGGATTAAAGAAACTCCATGCCTGCTATAATTATCCAGATAATAGTAATGATAATAATAAAAATATATATATTAGTAATAATAATAACAGTAATAATAATATAATAATAGTAATAATAATATAATAATAGTAATAATAATAACAGTAATTATAATATAATAATAGTAAAAAAATATTAGTAATAATAGTAATAATAATAATAATAAAAATATTAGTAATAATAGTAATAATAATAGTAAAAAAATATTAGTAATAATAGTAATAATAATAATAATAAAAATATTAGTAATAATAATAATATAATAATAATAATAAAATAATAATATAATAATAGCAATAATAATAATAAAAAATAATAATAGTAATAATAATAATAATAAAAAAAAATATTAGTAATAATAATAATAATATAATAATAATAATAGTAGTAATAAAATATTAGTAATAATAATAATATTAGCAATAATAATATAATAATAATAGTAATAATAAAATAATAATATAATAATAATAGTAATAATAAAATAATAATAGTAATAAAATATTAGTGACAATAATATAATAATAATAATACAATAATAATAGTAGTAATAATAATAATAGTAATAATAACAATAATAATAAAAAAAACTAATAGTAATAATAATAATAACAAATATTAGTAATAATAGTAATAATAATATAATAATAGTAATTAAATATAAGTAATAATAATAATAATATTAGTAATAATAATATAATAGTAATAATAAAATAATAATATAATAATAATAGCAATAATAGTAATAATAATAAAATAATAATTGTAATAAAATATTAGTACTAATAATAACAATACAATAATACTAATAGTAATAATAATAGTAATCCTAATAATATAATAATAATAAGAATAGTAATAATAATAATATTATTACAGGGTAATAATATAAAAGAATACAGATGACATTTGCCCATAGGCCTCGCAAGCCATCAGGGCCCAAATCAATAGCCCCAACATAGCAGCCAAAACTATAAAAAATATGATCGTGCCCCTGACAGAGATGAAAGTGATGGATCTCTCTTCTCACCTTTGGTACATGACGGGAATAAGAGATAAAGTCTTTTCATCTCAGTTATTGCTGCTGCAACTTTTTTCAGCTTTTAGTCTTGGGACACGTTTGTGTCTATTACAGGAAAGGCTGATGATCACATTACTAATTCTTCTGCTTCAGAGCTGAAATCTCCCAGCATCCCCTGCTTGTTCAGAGTGTGTGCAGAGCTTGCTCTGATGATTCTCGGATGTGTAGTCTTTACAGTGTACAGTAATCTGATGTAGGAAAAACTAAATCTGCCCATAAACTTGCAATAGCTGTCGGGAGACGGTCATTCCTCTCGACCCCCCCTATATACATGCACGCTCAGCTCGTCTCATGTCAGGGTACATGTGTTTTTAATGGGGAGAAGAGAATATTCCCCCCGGGAATAAAGTACCGGCATGTTGAAACACATCATTCGATCCGTTTTTCCCCCCATATCTGCCATCGGAGAAGGATCGGGACACCCCCCATACACATTAAATAGTCAGCCAATCCAACCAAATTGTGTGGGTTCAGCAGCCTCTCCTCTGATAAGTATGGGTACCCTTAGGGCTCTTGAACACGACCGTGTGTGCCGCCCGAGTCCCGTCCGTGATCTGTGGAAAGCTAGGACATGTTCTATATCACCACGGTCGGGTCCGTGATTCACCCACTGAATTGAATAGGTCCATGAAAACTTTCGGGTGCCACTTGGATTACTGTCCCATTCATATTAGAGCTCAACTAAATTCTTAAGGGGCGTGTCTGTCATTAGGCTGTCGACTGTTTCCGATAGTAACCAGTAGAATTGTAAACGCAGTTCTGCAAATCAAACATCTCTACTTGCTCTCAGTAAATGGGAACAATCATGTTTTCTCTTGAATCCTATACAGACCTGAGAGTTTGCTATAATTGTACTCAGTCTACCTGATCCCCTGTGAGCTCAACCCTTCAGAAGCACACATCTCTCTCTTCTCCTGATAGATTGCTACAATGTATCAGTCTGTTCACAGTGATTGTCTAGACTCAATTTAATGACAGTAAAAATGTTCCCATTCACTGACAGCAAGCAAAAATCTTGAAAAAAAAAAAATTATGAGGAATTGAAACACAAAGTATATTTCAAAGTCGCAGAACCTTTCGTTCTACAATAGATAGTCCAGATTCTGCAGAACTACAAATCCCAGGCTTCAACCAGCAGGATCCTGACTCCTCTTGCGTTTGTTCGTGCAGTTGAGGAGCTGACACAGAAGAGAGACACCTGTAATGTCTCCGAGCCCCATAGAGGCCGGCAGTAAGATGCAGCGAGGTGTCACATTGGAAAGATTAGTGCCATCTACCTTGCTGGCTACTGCCTCCCTGCATCGATTTTCTCATCTGGCCATTTATCCTGTAATCCAGAGGTGGCTTTTTGAAGGGCTGGATTGATGGCTGCAAATAGGTTTTCAGGGTCAGATTAACGTGAAATCATAAAAGCAACGGTGGCCCTACAATATATGGCTGCATTACACTACCTTACTAATTGCCTTTTAATATAGACCTTCCCTACAAAGAACGAGTGTGCGATGAGAGAATGAGAGCGATTCATAGAGCGGCTCCCATTACCAGCGCTGCATAATTCACATTGAATAAATTGCTGAGTTCTTCAGACGCCGGACGCTGCTCTATCTCCGCAGCTAAAAGCTCTTCATGTCTGGAGAACGAGCACAGGAATGCTTTACTTAGCAAATTCCGTCACATTGCTAAAACTCTCATATCTGCAGTAACTGACGGAAGGAACAGCTGGATTCTGCTGTACATGCCGCAGTAGATATTAAATGCATATATATATTTATATATACATAGAATGCTTTCAAAAATAGAAGTGTTAATGGTTTGTTTTTTACCAATTATCAAGATGCAAAGTGAATGAACAGAAATCTAAATCAAATCAATATTTGGTGTGACCACCCTTTGCCTTCAAAACAGCATCAATTCTTCTAGGTAGGCTTGCACACAGTTTTTGAAGGAAGGGTGCTCCAAACATCTTGGAGTACTAAGCACAGACCTTCTGTGGATGTCTCTTTCTCAAAATCTTCTGTCTGTTTGTGTAATCCCAGACAGACTCGATGATGTTGAGATCAGGGCTCTGTGGGGCCATATCATGACTTCCAGGATTCCTTATTTTTCATTACACTGAAGATAGTACTTAATGACATTGGTTGTCTTGCCATGGTGGACATGTGACATGAAACGGTCTTCCACAACCTCACCTTTGTAGCAGAGTTTGGCTGTTCCAGCTGTTTCAGTCTCAGTTAATTAATGTTTTTCAACCCACATATGAAAATGAGGATCAGTATCACCTGTTTGGTATAATTGGTTAATCATACACCTGATTATAATCCTACAAATGCAATGACTGTGTGCAAGTGTAAGGGTATGTGCACACGATAACTGCAATTACGTCTGAAATTACGGTGCTGTTTTCAGGAGAAAACAGCTCCTGAATTTCAGACGTAATTGCATGTACTCGCGTTTTGCGGGGAGTCTTTTACGAACGTAATTTGGAGCTGTTCTTCATTGGAGTCAATGAAAAACGGCTCCAATAACGTCCCAAGAAGTGTCCTGCACTTCTTTTGACTAGGCTGTCATTTTACGCGCTGTCTTTTGACAGCGACGCGTAAAATGATAGGTCGTCGGCACAGTACATCGTAAAGCCCATTGAAAGTAATGGGCAGATGTTTGCCCATGTATTGGAGCCGTTTTTCCCCAGGACCCCTGTTCTTTGGATCAATGGGGGTTCTAGCAGTTAAATCCTACTTATCATACATTTATAGCATCTTTAATA
The DNA here is from genome assembly GCF_050947455.1 of Rhinoderma darwinii. Lineage (NCBI taxonomy): Eukaryota > Metazoa > Chordata > Amphibia > Anura > Rhinodermatidae > Rhinoderma > Rhinoderma darwinii. The sequence continues at coordinate 12,968,334 of NC_134687.1, read as the reverse complement.
GGAATAAAGGCCCTTTTACACCGGCCGGTAAGCGGCCTGCGCAGCGAGCGCCGATCAACAAGACAATGATGATCGACGCTCGTTTGCTCCAGTCACACGGAGCTCTTTTAAATCCTAATTCTGTATCAAGAAAAGCTGGGTGAACGGGAATGTGGTCTGTATTACAACTCCAACAGGGACGGGAGAGTGTAATAGAAAAATAATGTGCCCCCTCTCCCATATTCTCTGTTTACAGCCTTCACACACTCCCAACCCCCTATCTATCTGCTTTCTTGGCATCTTGGATAGCTCCCTCCATTGTCAGCCCCATGTATACATGTCGTCTACAGAACTGCGGTCTGTTAAGTGTTAAAGGGATTGTCCAGGATAGAAAAACTTGACTGCTTTCTTCCAAAAACAGCGCCACAGATATCAATACGTTTTGTCTGGTATTGCAGGTCAGCACTATTCACGTCAATGAAACTGAGCTGCAATACCAGACTCAACCATGGACATCTGTGGCGCTGTTTTTGGAAGAAAGCAGCCTTGTTTTTCTAATTCTTGACATCCTCTTGTAGAGATTTTTCTTGTCCAAATGCAAATTGAAGTACTTCATCAAAGGGGCAATTTAATAATCGGGCTTTCCGGGCCATATAGCAGTGGCATACCTACCCTATGTGGTAGATATGTCACTTTTATGGGGGTTGTTATCTGCCACGTGGCAAGTTATACACCCCCTGCTCCTTTACCAGCTATAGGGGGTGCAGAGTTTGCAGTTGCATCGGGTCCTGGTGCCCAATGGCTCCTCTGGCACATAACAGGTTGATAGTATAAAGAGTTGGGGGCCCATGTTACAGATTTAGCACGGGGGCCCTAGTAGTACCTCTCTGTATCACTGTGATGTTTACTTTGCTCGCTTAGCTCCCATTTAAGTTAACACCGAATGAGCCGGAGGCTGTATTGCAGGGTTTATCTCGGCCTCCAATATACTGTACAGATGTAGCCAAGTTTATCTGGACTCTGATAACTTGCTGCGGCGTGATATCACACAACAAAAGCCATTGAAAAAGTCAAGTTAAAGTTTCTTGCGATGTGTATTTAATGCGTTAACAGTCCAGATAAAGATGGCTACATCTGTACATCTCATTGTGCCCTTATTGATTGGTATTATCTCTTATCGAGTGCCCCAATTACAGGTCATAGCAGATGGTCCTGAGAGACCAATAACAGGCCTGAGTATTGTCCAGCTGGACTCCGATAAGGATATCTGTAAATCCAGGACTGTGATCGGTCCCTGAGGACCACTTGGAGGTGTAGCGACCTGGATGAGTGGAGCCGGAGACGCTCGGCTTGGAACCCTTATCTCCCGTTTGTCGCTTTTATTATTGGCTTCATATATTGCGCTTACATAAAATCTGCATTTGCAAACGGAGGTCAAACCAGTGAAGAATATTTTATGGCTTCTGCGCTGGAGGGAGAGATTGCCAGAGGCAGCGAGTGCTCAATAATTAAATGTATATCACCTTATTAAATTTTTAGCTGTTTGTGTTCTTTTAACGCAGACCGGCAGCAGACAGAGGCGGCGGTCCGTGTAACGCAGCAAATACGGTGTCGGCTCATATTCCCTAACGTCATGTCGCGTGCTCATAGTAAAATACAAGAAGAAGAAGAAGGGCTTCAGAATGAAGGAGCACATACTGGGGAAAGGGGTTCTTAAAGTGAACCCGTCATCCTCTAACAATATTTAACGCCTTGCCGCCACAGTCATTTTTTTATTTATTTTTTTAAATTTTAGTTTTTTCCTTTCCACCTTTCAAACGCCATAACTTTGAGTGCGGGTTATTTGCGGGACGCGTTGTAGTTTTTATTGGTAGCACTGTGGGGTACACAATTATTTTTGATCACTTTTTACACCATTTTTTCAGGGAGCCATTCTGGCGTTTTTTGGGTTTTATTACAGCATTCACCGCAGATGTTAGGGCCTGTTCACATCAGCGTTGCCCTTCCGTTGAGGGGTACCGTCGGAGGTTTACGTCAGGTTAACCCCTCAACAGAACGACAAATGGAAACCTCAGCTTCCGTTTCACTCACCATTGTTCTCAATGGTGACGGAAACGTTGTTAATGGTTTCCGTTGGTCACCATCGGAACAGGCCCTAATATAATGTTTTTTACTTTTAAGAACATATATGGACACGGCGATACCGATTATGTTTGTTTTTACGTTACTTTTAGGGTAAAATGGGAAAAGGGGGGCTTTTTGAACCTTTAATATTTTTTTGTATATATCTGTTTTTTTACTTTTTTTATTTTCGCTGATACAATATACTGTAATGCTAATGTATTGCAGTATATTGTGTTTTTTACCGGCTCCTATTTTTCCTCTCCACCTTAAAAAGAGCAGAAGGATGGCAGACCTGAGAGACTTCATTAGGCCACCAGGTTGCCTTGACAACCAACAGCACCCCGCGATTGCGTTACAGGGTGGGACGGTGGGCTGTCGGAAGGGGACACTGCCCTCTTTCTAAAAGCAAAGATGCCATGGTCACTATTGACCGGAGCATCGAAGTGATCAAACGGGCGGGATCGGAGTATTCTCCGATCCCGTTCGTTGCAGTGAAGTGTCGGCCAACACTCGCTGAGTATATCGCACGCTCAGCCTGTGAGTCCGCTCAGATTTCCCCTTGCCGGCTATAACTTAACCTGACGTGAAATGTCGGCAAGGGGTTAAAGGGTATCTCCACCCCCTTCGTCTACTAATTTCCCTCAGTCTATGCGCAGTAGGCGCTTGCTAATCATCTTTTTCTCCCTGGTGGTTTTGTTCCTTTTACTTAATAATTAATTTGTAAATGAAATCATTTCTCCACCCATTGACTTCCTGTTGAGCTTGTGATTTTAAGTAGCAACCAATCTGAATAAGCAGAGCTGCAGCGTAAAGTATGGGGAATGGAAAAGTAGCAACGAATGACAAGAAGTGGATTTCAGACTACGTCAGACTCCAATAGACATTGCAGCTTAGCTGGAGTCACTTATCAAAGCTGTGATTCTGAATTCTGAAGAGTCATTGAGACCTTGTGGGGTTTCTGCATGAATGTCCTCACATACACACACATGACTGCCACTATATAAGCTCGGTAGGATGTAGATATTTATGGATCTTAAGGTATAGGCGTACTCTCCATAGAGGAAGACCCTGTGGCTGCTATGAGGCCCTTGGACAGAAGGAGCCCATGCACCTGGTGGTCCGTTCCCCTTGGCTACTGGGTGGCGAGAACTTGTGAAGGACTCCCTTCTCCAGAGCGAATGTAGAATGGACCGACGAGTCATGAACAAGGAGTAATGGACGAAAGAAACCCCAGGCCCTTTAGTCTTTGCTGGTAAACACCGGTCCCTCACCGGTCCCATAATAGGGGGTTGATTTTCATCTTTACCGCCTTTCTTCTTTGTAGGCTACATCTCTTCTTGTTTTTCTCCTTTAAAGGCTACCAGCGTAACACTAAGGACTAATGACGCCAAAATATTATTAATTATTAATATAACATAAGGAACACATGTCTGATCACTTCTGTGATCGATCGATCTTATGATAAGATTTTTACCTCTTTGTATTACAACGTTTGTGAGTGTGTCAGTGGTAAATACTCGGTATATACTACATCATAACCAGGCTGGAAATGTATATGTGCAAAGAACATACAGCTGACCATATGCTAATGAGGGCAAAATACTTTGATCGTTTTGATTGTCAATCATTAGGTCAACAGTTAAGATGTCCGACTCTTCCTTCAGCACAAGTGTTTGACGTGGCCTAAGAAAACATACAATGAACTATGAAGCTGGGGGTGGGAGGTTGCTAAAGTAAAAAATAATAACATCCAACCAGTAAAAAAATCTAATCTAACAGCTACTATATAACCATCTCAACATATTGTACCATTGACATCAGCCAATGAACGAGGGTCTTCCAGGTCCTTGAAACGATAGACTGTTGGTTGGTTCCATGATGAGACATCAGCCAGGGTCTACATAGAGCAGGGAGAGCCCCATATAAAGAATCAAAAGGAGTCCCCTGCTGGTGCTGGGTAATGCCAAACAAACACCATCCCAGGACGGTGGGGTTCAGAAACTGTTGCTCCCCCCGACCACAATCTCTTTCTTATAGGAGGCATTTCTAGAATCGTACACCTTGAGCATGCACACGACCGCGGCTTCAGAGGGGCCACCAAGAACCTTAACCCTAGGAGCAATCTGGGAGTGGAGCATGTAAACCTTCACTACTCTGGACCACTATGGGCTTAACCATGAGCCCCTTCACTGCCTTAGTCCACCAGGGATTGTACCATTACAGTGGTTTTGCCACAATATGCCATCAGTTCTTTACCGGTATAGGTCCGACCCCAACAAAATACTCATCTAGTCACTGATTTTACTTTTGCACACTGATGCTCCTTGCCACCCAGCGGCGTTGCTAGCACCGGACCTCCGGGGCCCAAGCCCTGGATCTTTGGTCCGGTGCCTCTATCCCCGGGAGACTGCCGCTACAGGGGTCGTAGCGGTCGCGATCGCGACCGGGCCGCGGCCCCCGCACCGCTATAGAAATTTACTATAGTAACTGGGGCCTATGTCATAAAATACACGGGCCCCTGTTACTATAGTAACCACACATACTTACCCTCCTTCCCGAGCGCAGAGGAAGTCCTGATGTCTTCTCGCGTCATGACACTGTGTGCCGCGCATGACGTCACGACGCTGGATGGTGTCTGGACATCTGGTGCACCGAAGAGCTGGGTAAGTGTGACATCATTACTGTCTGCTGGGGTCCTGTATCTGCGCCTGCCATGTGGTGAGCTTAGATACAGGGTCCAACAGACAGCATCACACATGGGCTTAGATACAGGGCCCATGTGTGATACTGTCTGTTGGACCATGTATCGAAGCCTACCACAAGGCAGGAGTAGATACAGGACCCCAGCAGAGAGTAATCTTATACTGTATAAGATTACTGTCTGCTGGGGTCCTGTATCTAAGCCTGCCTTTTTTTATTGTGTGTTTGTGTTTTTTTACCTACTGGCTCATCTAAGTCTATCATGTGTGATACTGTCTGCTGGGGCCATGTATCTAAGCCTATCATGTGTGATACTGTCAGCTGGAGCCATGTATCTAAGTCTATCATGTGTGATACTGTCTGCTGGGGCCATGTATCTAAGCCTATCATGTATGATACTGTCTGCTGGGTCATGTATCTAAGCCTATCATGTGTGATACTGTCTGCTGGGCCCTGTATCTAATCCTATCATGTGTGATACTATCTGCTGGGGCCATGTATCTAAGCCTATCATGTGTGATACTGTCTGCTGGGGCCCTGTATCTAAGCCTATCATGTGTGATACTGTCTGCTGGGGCCATGTATCTAAGCCTATCATGTGTGATACTGTCTGCTGGGGCCATGTATCTAAGCTTATCATGTGTGATACTGTCTGCTGGGGCCATGTATCTAAGCCTATCATGTGTGATACTGTCAGCTGGGGCCCTGTATCTAAGCCTATCATGTGTGATACTGTCTGCTGGGGCCATGTATCTAATCCTATCATGTGTGATACTGTCTGCTGGGGCCATGTATCTAAGCCTATCATGTGTGATACTGTCAGCTGGGCCATGTATCGAAGCATATCATGTATGATACTGTCTGCTGGGTCATGTATCTAAGCCTATCATGTATGATACTGTCTGCTGGGGCCATGTATCTAAGCCTATCATGTGTGATATTGTCTGCTGAGACAATGCATCCAATTCTTTCCGGCGGTGCAGCTATAGGAGCCTTAGTCTTATAGATATGCTGTCTCTGAAATGAATGTAAAAATGTATTTATTTTTCGGGGGGGGGGGGGATATATGTCTTGGGGCTTGCGCCCTTGATCTTTTAAGACCCTAGCAGCACCCCTGCTGCCACCTGATGTGCGGGGAACTACAACACAACCCCATTCATTAGACTGGAGCAGTGCCGCAGTGACCTGCACAGTGGGTGGCCGCGAGCCCCGATGTGCAAGAGACCTGCCGAATGAACATCTGCTCCTTTGTTTTAGGGATTAGCGGGAGCCCCAGAGATCAGATTCCCACCAATCAGAAGTTACGGCATATCGTCGCATTGTATGGGAGGAGTATTTGGACACTATATGGCAGTTTTATTTGGGTAGTGATTGGCTGTATTTTGAGGTAAACATATGGCAGTGCTGTGTGGGCACGATTTGGTATTATTATTTTTTTATACTGTAAGTTGGTTTTATTTGGCATGGTATGGCGGCATTAATACTGAATGGCAGTATTGTATGAATATATAATATATACCATTTTTAAATGTGTATAATATGTACCTGTATGAAAATGGTGGAGCATACTTTATTGGCTGCCCCCCCCCCCCCAATTTTCTATAAAATATGCCCCAGGTTCTTGTTTCCGGTGCCCTATATTCAGTGATACTGTATTTGCACCATCCCCCTCTGCCCCAGGTTTCTTCAGCGTCTACAACACCCCAGTAGTAGAGATTGGAGGCATGACCCACTGGTCATTTTTCCATTTTCTCCGGTAAGTAGTACCGGCCTGAGATGGGCCCCATAACAGCTCCATCGTCTGCCCCTAAGCAATGATTTTGGCCAACAGGTGTTTACGTATGGGCAGCTCCGTCCTCGATGTGGGATTTCGGGACGTCTATGAGGACTCCGGGTCTTCTAGGGCCCCCGCATGCGGTGCCTGTAATTCCGCACTACAGATAACCACATCAAAGTATGCAAATGTGAAAATAGGAAATCTGCTTTCCTGAAAATATAGCGTTGGGCAGATGAATCCTCCGAAAGATTATTCTCCATCTTGAAGGTATAAAACAAAGAATGTGATTACTTCTGGCTAATCCTTCCTCCAATATTGTGCCGCTGAATACCTTTGAATTCCAATGAACAAGTTATGAAAGTTCTTATATAACCAGCAATTTACGGGGAGGATTGAATTTTTGTTGCAAGCTGGTCTGGGTGATAACTCGTTACGTGTCCGGGAAACCGTTCATAAGCTGCAAATGTCACCTCTTACAAAGCCACGTTTAACCTTTTCAAGCTCGTCCTTACCCAGCCCCCCCATCCCGATTGGGGCTTGTAAAATTTCATCCTCACACAGGCCTTTTATCATCTCATAAAAGGTGCTGGGAGAGAGTCCCCGATCGCCTTTGCCCTCCGATCACGGCAACTTCAAGGTTTTATTTCACTTGCGTGACCCACAAAAAAATCATGTGTCTAATGCAACCAAGGAAAAGCAGAAGGGATGTTAATTACTTTCATATCAGCTTCACCCAGAGAAAAGAAGTGAAGAAATATGGAATAAGGCTCGACCAACACATTCCGGAGGCTTGAAATAAGCGAATATAATTAGAGGCATTAAACCGTTGCCAGCGATGGCGCCGGCATTCAAAACAAAGCCATTGGGGGTAATTATCGAGAGATGCTCATGAATTGAATAGGAGATAAACTTGCCCACAGTGTTTGTCAGTCAAAGGGGTTAATTTTCCTCTTCATCCCACCCATTTTTGACTGACAGACAGCTGAAGAGTGAGGACTTAACCAAGGGGTGGGGCTTAGTGTCCAAGCAGTGGGGAAGGGCTCCTGCTACAGCCAGTTGCCTCACAGTCAAAGATTGCTTTGTGAGACGGTGTCTGATTTCTTGGGACACATATAGGAGAAATCTTTATATATTTTTCAAATTTTTTATTGCAATATGATATACATGATAGGATTAAAGGAGAGAAGGAAATTAAGGGAGGCTAATTTTTTTCTACATCTAATGTTCTTTTAAAGGGATGACAACCCCTTTTTGAAAGCCGTCCGATTTCAGAAACCCATGGGGATAGCAATTGAAGTTGGCGGATTTGCATTGTGATTCGTAGAGCGGGTTCCTGGCAGGGAACTCCCTCTGTGAAGTTCATATGCCCTAATAGGTCAAAAGAAAAGGGGTTTCCAAGTGAGATACCCCCTTTAAAGTACATTCACCCCTGAAAAAAAACATTTAAAAAAATAAGACCTTTAGTCATACTCTTCTGTCTATTTAGTATGTCTGTTCCTAGGGAAGATGGGTGACAACTAGTGTGGTTGCCATTATGGCTGCAGCACGGTTGTCACTATGTTTCCCTAGGTTATTTATGGCAAATTTGACTAGTTATATAAGTGATACAGGAGGGAACAGTACATCAGAAGTCAGGAGTCTAAGATAGATTAATGACTTCCTTCACGTGGATCTGCAAAGCCATATATTAAAGCAGGGGACATCTAATATATCAGAAATTCCAATGGTTTAGTGATAGATAGATAGATAGATAGATAGATAGATAGATAGATAGATAGATAGATAGATAGATAGATAGATAGATAGATAGATAGATAGATAGATAGATAGATAGATAGATAGATAGAGATAGCAGTGGCGTAACTACCGCCGTAGCAGCCGTAGCGGCTACTACGGGGCCAGCGGCATGAGGGGGCCCCACCATGGCCGGAGGCTCCGCTAGCAGCCGCTATGGCTGCTACAGCGGGACGCCACTGAACACTACGGCAGAGCAGGGAGGTATCTCCCCGCTCTGCCATTAAACAAAAGACATGTATCTCCTATCCACAGGATATCCACAGGACAGGGGATACATGTGTGATCGCTGGCATTGATAGGGAGAATGGGGGACTGAAAGTCCCCTGAAGTTCTCCATCACAAACCTCAGACTTCCGGGGTCTGAATCGGCAGCTCGGTAGAAATGAATGGAGCGCCGGTCGTGCTTCTGCGCATGCGTGACCAGCGCTCCTTTTCATTTTTTATTGAGCTGCGCAGACGCCGGAAGTCAGAGGTTAATCATGGAGAACTTCAGGGGACTTTAAGTCCCCCGTTCTCCTTATCAGTGGCAGCGGTCACACATGTATCCCCTATCCTGTGGAGAGAGGATACATGTCTTTTGCAGAACACACTGTAGGTCGCATTTTTTTGGGGGGTTGGGGCTGCATGGTGTTACCTACAGGGGGGCTGTATGGCGCTATCTACAGGGGGGGCTATATGGCGCTATCTACAGAGGGGGATGTGTGGCGTCATCTACAGGGGTGCTGTATGGCGTTATCTACAGAGGGGGCTGTATGGCGTTATCTACAGAGGGGGCTGTATGGCGCTATCTACAGAGGGGGCTGTATGGCGCTATCTACAGAGGGGGCTGTATGGCGTTATCTACAGGGGGGGATGTGTGGCGTCATCTACAGGGGGGCTGTATGGCGTTATCTACAGGGGGGCTGTATGGCGCTATCTACAGGGGGGCTGTATGGCGTTATCTACAGGGGGATGTATGGCATTATCTACAGGGGGGCTGTATGGCGCTATCTACAGAGGGGGCTGTATGGCGTTATCTACAGGGGAGTCTGTATGGCACTATCTACAGAGGGGGCTGTATGGCGTTATCTACAGAGGGGGCTGTATGGCGCTATCTACAGAGGGGGCTGTATGGCGCTATCTACAGAGGGGGCTGTATGGCGTTATCTACAGAGGGGGCTGTATGGCGCTATCTACAGAGGGGGATGTATGGCGCTATCTACAGGGGGGGCTATATGGCGCTATCTACAGAGGGGGATGTGTGGCGTCATCTACAGGGGTGCTGTATGGCGTTATCTACAGAGGGGGCTGTATGGCGCTATCTACAGAGGGGGATGTATGGCGCTATCTACAGGGGGGCTATATGGCGCTATCTACAGAGGGGGATGTGTGGCGTCATCTACAGGGGTGCTGTATGGCGTTATCTACAGAGGGGGCTGTATGGCGTTATCTACAGAGGGGGCTGTATGGCGCTATCTACAGAGGGGGCTGTATGGCGCTATCTACAGAGGGGGCTGTATGGCGTTATCTACAGGGGGGGATGTGTGGCGTCATCTACAGGGGGGCTGTATGGCGTTATCTACAGGGGGGCTGTATGGCGCTATCTACAGGGGGGCTGTATGGCGTTATCTACAGGGGGATGTATGGCATTATCTACAGGGGGGCTGTATGGCGCTATCTACAGAGGGGGCTGTATGGCGTTATCTACAGGGGAGTCTGTATGGCACTATCTACAGAGGGGGCTGTATGGCGTTATCTACAGAGGGGGCTGTATGGCGCTATCTACAGAGGGGGCTGTATGGCGCTATCTACAGAGGGGGCTGTATGGCGTTATCTACAGGGGGCTGTATGGCGCTATCTACAGAGGGGGCTGTATGGCATTATCTACAGTGGGCTGTATGGCATTATCTACAGGGGGCTGTATGGCGCTATCTACAGGGGGGCTGTATGGCGCTATCTACAGAGGGGGCTGTATGGCGCTATCTACAGAGGGGGCTGTATGGCGCTATCTACAGGGGGGCTGTATGGCGCTATCTACAGAGGGGGATGTGTGGCGTTATCTACAGGGGGGCTGTATGGCGCTATCTACAGGGGGGCTGTATGGCGCTATCTACAGAGGGGGCTGTATGGCGCTATCTACAGAGGGGGCTGTATGGCGCTATCTACAGAGGGGGCTGTAAAAAAGGCACTATCTATAAGGGGGGGTTGTGTGACATCCAGGGGAGGGGGGGGCCCAGTCAAAAGTTTGTTATGGGGCGAAGTCTTTCATAGATAGATGGAAAATAATTTTCAAAATTAGTTCCGGTCCAATTCTATCTTTATCTCTCACCATTTTGAGCAATTCGTGTTGGACAAAACCCAAAAGTTTCATATTCGATAAAATCTGAAACTTTTGGGAAATTCATAATAAATTCAATTTGTGTAGAATTGATTTGCTCGTCTCTAAGGCTGGATTCGGTACGTAAAGAACGGAACGTATTTCGGCCGCAAGTCCCGAACCGAACACAGTGCAGGGAGCCGGTCTCCTAGCATCATAGTTATGTACGACGCTAGGAGTCCCTGCCTCGCTGCGGGATAACCGTCCCGTACTGTAATCATGTTTTCAGTACGGGACTGTAGTTCCACGGAGAGGCAGGGACTCCTAGCGCCGTACATTATGCCCCATGCACACGAACGTGCTTTTGGGGCCGCAATTCTCCAGTGGATTTTCGGGGGTCTGTGTATGGCCCGGGAGCCCGCACCGCAGAAAGAACGGACATGTCTTATTACGGCCGTCTTCTGCGGTCCCTGCTCATTGAAAATAATGGCCGCGGCCATGTGCATTGCCCGCGATTTGCGGGCGGCTTGCGGCTGACAGTCCGCTGCCGACCGACCTGAAAATCACGGGCGTGCACACGGCTACGGTCGTGTGCATGACGCCTAACTTTAATGCTAGGAGCCCGGCTCCCTGCAGTGTGTTCGGTCCGGGACTTGCGGCCGAAATACGTTCCGTCCTTTACGGACCGAACATGCTCGTGTGAATCCAGCCTAATAGTGGCCAACACTGAAGAGGTCCCTGATGCGATCTGACAATAGTTGGTAATCAGTAGGGGGCTTGGATGCTGCCGTGGAGCTTGTGCAGTAATGTACATTTTCTAATCTGGGTTAACGATAGACCAGCGTCTTATTCAGCAGAACCTCAGGAAAGATTTCACCTTTCCTTTCTGCTGAGAGGATCAGAAGAATCTTAATTATTGTTTTTTTTTTTTAAATTGCACAACATTAACTTTTTGATTTGGAACAGAAAATTCTTATGATGACCAAATAAGCACATTTGGCGTGATCGGAGTTATATTAATCATCTGGAATTTTTTGCTTGCTCAGGGAATCTATTCCAGGGCGTAATTCTAAAACTATTTAGAAAATAAATAAATAAGATTGAATATTTAGCGGTGCGGTCTACGCTCCGTCTGTATGTGTATGATGTCATTATGGGAATAGTACATCAAGGATCACTCAGAACAGTCCAAAAGATAATCCGCAACTGACAGTCTGGAGACGACAGCGTCTATCAAACTTCAATTTCATGGACAGATGTAGCCATCTTTATCTTGACTCTTAGCTCATTAAATACACAGTAGCAAGAAACTTACGGGAATTTTCAATGACTTTTCAATGGCTTTTGTATATCACCCTGCAGCAAGTTATCAGAGTCAAGATAAACTTGGCTACATCTGTATGCTACATGTGTAAATAAGGGAAACGAAAACTAAAAATGACGAAAAATACTCCAGCATATCCTTCTTTCCTTCGTAGCATTCTGCTGTTCTGTCTCATATTGCAGTCCAATGTTTTTTTTATATGTATTATAAGAAAGAACCAGTTAGCCTCTCCTCTACCCAGTACATGTGTAACAATACTTTTTGAAAAAGCGTCAGGGCTTAAAAGGGTTGCCCACAGGATAGTATATGATCAGTGGGGGTCCGACACCTGGACCCCGCATCAATCAGCTGTGATGGCTGCTTCCGGGCACCGAAAGTTATGCAGGTGTCGGCACCCGAAGCATGTGGCTCCGTACACTGTATAGCGGTCGTGCTGGGTTACTGCAGCTCTGCTCCTATTGACTTGAATAGGCAGGGCCAGCGTTAGGGGGGGACTGGGCAATTGCCAAGGGCCCCCATCTTCTCAGGGCCCCCTGCCCACTATGGCAGCCATAGCAGCTGCTACGGGGGCCCATGCCGCCTGGCACATAATATTTATGGGCGGAATGGCATTGGCCCCCTCATGCCCGTTGGAGTTGCTAGAACCGGAGGGGCCCCGGTGCTAGCGACTGCCACATTCACTTCTATTTGCGTCCTCAGGCCACATTAGGCCTGCAGCCTATAAGACGCTGGGACGGAGTCCCTTGCACAGTCCGGGATGATGACGTCATTGCATCATGCTGGCTTACGCAAGGGTCCGTCTGAAGACGGTGGAGAATTCTGTCTGTCGCAAGAATAGTGCTAGGAAGTACGATGTTGTTTTTTTTTGTGGGGGTCTGTGTATCTAAAATGGGGGGATGGCTGTGTGGCGCTATCTACTAGGGGGGCTGTGTGGCGCTATTTACTAGGGGGGCTGTGTGGCACTATTCACTAGGGGGGCTGTGTGGCGTTATTTTCTAGGGTGGGCTGTGTGGCGCTATCTACTAGGGGGGCTGTGTTGCGCTATCTACTAGGGGGGCTGTGTGGCACTATACCGGTGAAGGGCTGTGTGGCACTATCTACTAGGGGGGCTCTGTGGTGCAATCTACTAGGAGGGGCTGTGTTGCGCTATCTACTAGGGGGGCTGTGGGGTTCTTTCTACTAGGGTGGGCTGTGTGGCGCTATGTACTATGGGGGCTGTGTGGCGCTATCTTGTAGGGGGCTGTGTGGCACTATCTACTAGGGGGGCTGTGTGGCGCTATCTACTTGGCGGGGGGGGGTGGCACTATACCAGGGAGGGCTGTGTGGCACTATCAACTAGGGGGGCTGTGTGGCACTGTACAGGGGGAGGGTTGTGTGGCACTATCTACAAGGGGGCTGTGTGTGGCGCTATATGCATGGGGCTGTGTGTGGCACCATCTAATTGGGCTTTGTGTGGTACTATCTACATGGGATGCTTTTATTGTGTCAAGCACTGAGAGATCATTGTTAGTGTCTAGGGCACTGTGGATTACGAGTTTGTTTAGAGGATGGGGTATAGGTGGGGAGAATGCTGGAAAAGCGAGAAACTGTGTGTCAAATTCTGTAGAGATCGGGCCTGGAATAAGTTGTCACAATGGTCTGGGCTAGTTGGAGAAAAAAAAGGGAAAGCGAACGGCTCTAATCAAAGAAGACATCATCTGTGAGTCACAGGATATAAATGTGCTGTAATCACTTATATCATGTGCAGAGCTCCTGCGTATAACTGCCATCTACCACTATATGGTCACTATATGGTGGTAATATTTGTCTTTGTATAGTGGTTTTTATTCAGTAACAGTATGGGGATATTATGTAGTCACTATGTAGTTATGATGTGGAGGTATTATTCAGTAACAGTATGGGGGTGTTATTCAGTCACTATGTGGTTATGGTGTGGTGGTATTATTCAGTAACAGTATGGGGGTGTTATTCAGTCACTATGTGGTTATGGTGTGGTGGTATTATTCAGTAACAGTATGGGGGTATTATTCAGTAACAGTATGGGGGTGTTATTCAGTCACTATGTGGTTATGGTGTGGCGGTATTATTCAGTAACAGTATGGGGGTATTATTCAGTCACTATGTGGTTATGGTGTGGTGGTATTATTCAGTAACAGTATGGGGGTATTATTCAGTCATAATGTGGTTATGCTGTGGTGGTATTATTCAGTAACTGTATGGGGATATTCAGTCACTATGTGGTTATGGTGTGGCGGTATTATTCAGTTACCGTATGGGGGTATTATTCAGTCACTATGTGGTTATGGTGTGGCGGTATTATTCAGTAATGGTATGAGGGTATTATTCAGTCACTATGTGGTTATAGTGTGGTGGAATTATTCAGTCACTATGGTTATGGAGAGGAGGTATTATTCAGTAACAGATTGAGGGTATTATTCAGTGACTATATGGTTATGGTGTGGAGGTATCATTTACTAACAGCAGGAGGGTATTATTCAGTCACTATGTGGTTTTAGTGTGGCGGTATTATTCAGTAACAGTATGGGGGTATTATTCAGTCACTATGTGGTTATGGTGTGGCAGTATTACTCAGGAACAGTATGGGGGTATTATTCAGTCACTATGTGTTTATGGTGTAGCGGTATTATTCAGTTACCGTATGGGGGTATTATGCAGTCACTATGTGGTTATGGTGTGGCGGTATTATTCAGTAACAGTATGGAGGTATTATTCAGTCACTATGTGGTCATAATGTGGTGGTATTATTCAGTAACAGTATGGGGGTATTAGTCAGTCACTATGTGGTTATGGTGTGGCGGTATTATTCAGTAACAGTATGGGGGTATTATTCAGTCACTATGTGGTTATGGTGTGGAGGTATTATTCAGTAACAGTATGGGGGTATTATTCAGTCACTATGTGGTTATGGTGTAGCGGTATTATTCAGTTACCGTATGGGGGTATTATGCAGTCACTATGTGGTTATGGTGTGGCGGTATTATTCAGTAACAGTATGGAGGTATTATTCAGTCACTATGTGGTCATAATGTGGTGGTATTATTCAGTAACAGTATGGGGGTATTAGTCAGTCACTATGTGGTTATGGTGTGGCGGTATTATTCAGTAACAGTATGGGGGTATTATTCAGTCACTATGTGGTTATGGTGTGGAGGTATTATTCAGTAACAGTATGGGGGTATTATTCAGTCACTATGTGGTTATGGTGTGGAGGTATTATTCAGTAACAGTATGGAGGTATTATTCAGTCACTATGTGGTTATGGTGTGGTGGTATTATTCAGTAACAGTATGGGGGTATTATTCAGTCACTATGTGGTTATGGTGTGGCAGTATTATTCAGTAACAGTATGTGGGTATTATTCAGTTACTATGTGGTTATGGTGTGGCGGTATTATTCAGTAACAGTATGGGGGGGTATTATTCAGTCACTATGTGGTTACGGTGTGGCGGTATTATTCAGTAACAGTATGGGGATATTATTCAGTCACTATGTGGTTATGGTGTTGCAGTATTATTCAGTCACTATGTGGTTATGGTGTGGCGTTATTATTCAGTAACCGTATGGGGGTATTATTCAGTCACTATGAGGTTATGGTGTGGCGGTATTATTCAGTAACAGTATGGGGGGTATTATTCAGTCACTGAGTAGTTATGGTGTGGCGGTATTATTCAGTAACAGTATGGGGGTATTATTCAGTCACTCTGTGGTTACGGTGTGGCGGTATTATTCAGTAACAGTATGTGGGTATTATTCAGTCACTATGTGGTTATGGTGTGGCGGTATTATTCAGTAACAGTATGGGGGGTATTATTCAGTCACTATGTGGTTACGGTGTGGCGGTATTATTCAGTAACAGTATGGGGGTATTATTCAGTCACTATGTGGTTATGGTGTGGCGGTATTATTCAGTAACAGTATGGGGATATTATTCAGTCACTATGTGGTTATGGTGTGGTGGTATTATTCCGTAACAGTATGGGGATATTATTCAGTCACTATGTGGTTATGGTGTGGCAGTATTATTCAGTAATGGTATGAGGGTATTATTCGGTCACTATGTGGTTATAGTGTGGTGGTATTATTCAGTAATAATATGGGGGTATTATTCAGTCACCATGTGGTTATGGTGTGGTAGTATTATTCAGTAAGAATATGGGGGTATTCTTCAGTCACGATGTGGTTATGATGTGTCGCTAATATTTGGACCTTATAATGTATTATTATTGGTAATATTGGTCTTATTGTCATGTAGGGTTCGTGGACCCACTGGGCCGTACCGCCTTGATGGTATGGCAGCTGGCCAACAGGGCACAGGTTAAAGTCTATAGTTCGTATAGGGTACCTGTGGCAGCTCGGACAGTAGCAAGGCAGGCTCGGCTGCAACTAGGCAGCAGGTAGACGTCAGGCGTGGAGTAGCAGGACACGCGTAGATATAGCACAGCACGACTACAGCACAGCACGGCACTTGACCAGGATAGCACGTGATACAAGTTGCAGGATACAGGAACAGGGAACACTGGAACTGGAAAACACTAGGAGACCATTTGTATAGACAACCTAGGATACGACAAATAACACTCAGGCATTGAAGCAAGGGGCTGGGCCCCTCTTATTGTCCAGGGCACTCATGGGCTGATACTCATTAAAGTCTACGGGATCCGGTCGAGGTGAGTAGAAGTGAGCGCTGGCTTCTCCTACGGAGGAGACTGAGGCCAGCGATCGCATACCCATGGCTGCGGCCGTCAGGGGGAGAGTGAACCTGACGGCCCGCAGCAACGGACATGACAGTATTGCCCCTCTTACGCCCCCTCTTCTTGGGACCAGAGTGAGAGAGAAACTTCTTCAGAAGAGTAGGAGCATTGAGGTTCTCCTCTGGCTCCCAGGACTTCTCTGCAGGACCAAACCCCCTGTAATCCACCAAATAAAAAGTCTTTCCTCTCACTCTCTTGGTGTCCAAGATCTCCTTAACCTCGAAGGTGTCTGAAGGGCCACTGGAGGCAACCGCAGGGCTAGGAGTCTTGGTAAAGTGGTTTAGAACCACTGGTTTCATGAGAGAGACATGGAAGGAGTTGGGGGTTTTGATGGTAGGAGGCAGCTGAAGCTTGTAGGCGACAGGGTTGATCTGCTGCAGGATCTCGAAGGGACCGAGGAACCTGGGAGCAAATTTGTACGACGGCACCCTCAGTTGAATATTCCTGGAGGACAACCAGACCTTCGTGCCAGGAAGAAACTGAGGAGGTTCTCTTCTCCTTGTGTCCGCCTTCCGCTTCATGCGGTCGACTGCCAGCAGGGTGGAGGATCGAGTCTGCTGCCAGATCTGCAGAAAGTCCCCAAAATCCGTGTCAGCAGCTGGACTTATCAGGGACTGGGAGAGGAATTCGGGGGTGTTGGCCATAGACAATAAAGAACGGTGTCTTCTGTGTGGACTTCTGGTGTGATTATTGTAAGAGAACTAAGCCCACGGAAGCAACTGTACTCAGTCATCATGCTGCTTGGAGATGAAGTGGTGCAAGTAGTTCTCCAAGATCTGATTGATCCTCTCGACCTGACCATTGGACTGAGGATGGTAGGCCGAGGAAAAGTCCAACTTTATACCTAGGAGTCCGCAGAGGGCTCTCCAGAACTTCGAGGTGAACTGAACCCCCCGATCAGACACAATATGCAGCGGCAAGCCGTGCAGGCGGAAGAGGTGTTGGATGAACAGCTTGGCCAGTTGAGGAAGACCGGTCAAAGGAACGAAGTGGGCCATCTTTGAAAATCGATCCACCACAACCCAGTCAGTACTGCATCCAGCAGAGAAGGGCAGGTCAGTAATAAAGTCCATAGCTATATGCTGCCAGGAAGCATTGGGCACAGGCAATGGCTGGAGCAGGCCAGCAGGTCTGGAGTGAGCGACCTTATTGGCTGCACATACTGAACAGGAAGAAACAAAGTCCATAATGTCCTTGGGCAGTGTGGGCCATCAGAAATGACGGGCAATCAGATCCCGGGTCTTACGGGTCCCCGCGTGACCTGCCAGTCTAGAGGATTGTCCCCAGCGGAGGATTCTCCCTTGGTCAGCCAGGCGCACAAAAGTCCTCCCTGGAGGAATGTCCCCAACTTACAGGGGATTGATAGAGACAATGCAAGACGGATTAATAATCTTCTGTGGAATTTCCATGGTATCTTCTCTCTCGAAAGACCTGGACAAGGCATCGGCCCTCACATTCTTGTCGGCCAGACAATAATGGAGCTCAAACTGGAACCTGGTAAAGAACAGTGACCACCTGGCCTGACAAGGGTTCAGCCGTTGGGCCGTCTGAAGATAGGTGAGGTTCTTATGGTCCGTAAAAATCAGGCTGAGATGAGCTGCGCCCTCTAGTAGATGTCTCCACTCCTCCAGAGCCAATTTTATGGCCAGTAACTCCCGATCCCCAATAGAGTAGATGCGTTCTGCGGAAGAGAAGAGCTTAGAAAAATATCCACATACCATTGACTTGCCCTTGGAGCCTCTCTGGAACAGGAGTGTGCCAGCACCGACAGAGGATGCGTCCACCTCCAACGAGAACTGTAGAGAGACATCTGGATGATGGAGGATAGAGGCTGATGTGAAGGCACTCTTCAGGCTATTGAATGCGGACTCTGCCTCCACACCTTGGCGTTCATGCCCTTCTTAGTGAGGTTAGAGATAGAAGAAGTCAGTGAGGAGACGTTTGGAATAAACTGTCTGTAAAAATTGGCAAATCCCAGAAAGCGCTGTATGGCCCTCAAGCCTTGAAGGCGTGGCCATTGCAGGACGGACTTTACCTTTCAGGATCCATCTCGAGACCTCGATTCGAGATGATGTAGCCCAGGAAGGTTAGAGCATCTTTTTCAAACACACACTTCTAGAACTTGGCGAACAGACGATTCTCCCTTAACCGCAGCAAAACTTTACGGACATGTCTCTGATGCGTCATAGGATCTGGAGAAAAAATCAAGATATCATCAAGATAGACAACAACACAAACATAGAGGAGGTCACAGAAAATGTCATTAACAAACTCCTGGAGGACCACAGGAGCATTACACAGGCCGAAGGGCATTACTAGATATTCATAGTGTCCATCACGGGTGTTAAATGCAGTCTACCATTCGTCACCCCGGCGAATCCGGACTAGGTTGTAAGCCCCACGCAGGTCTAGTTTGGAAAAAATCTTGGCACCACATATACGATCAAACAGTTCTGAGATCAGTGGCAAATATTTATTTTTCACCGTGATCTGGTTGAGACCTCGGTATTCAATACAAGGACGTAGAGAACCATCCTTCTTTTTTACAAAGAACCCGGCTCCTGCCAGGGAGGAAGACTTCTGTATGCAACCCTTCTCCAAGTTCTCTTTAACATAGGTGGACATGGACAAAGTCTCTGGCAAGTAGAGAGGATATACCCTACCATGGGAAAGGGATGCACCAGGAATCAGCTAGATAGGGCAGTCATACGCCCGGTGTGGGGGCAATGTCTCCGCATCCCTCTTGCTGAAGACATCCGAAAATGCATCATAATGACCAGGCAATCCTGCCAATGACCGAGGCAGAGAAGGCTGAGCCGAACAAATCTGCACCAGGCATCGGCTGTGACACTCAGGGCCCCACTGGAGAACCCCTCCAGAATTCCAGTCCAGGACTGGGGCATGTAGTAGGAGCCAAGGCAGGTCCAGCAACACAGGGTTAACGGCTTTGGATAGGACATAGAGCGACAGAAGTTCGGAGTGGAGAGCCCCTGCTTGGAGCCTCAGCAGCTTGGTCACAGCTATAACTGGGTCTGGCAGAGGTAGTCCATTTACCGATGCAACCATCAACAGTCTCTCCAGAGGGGTAGTGGGCAACCAAAGAAAGTCCACCAGGTCACTACAAATGAAATTAGCAGCGGATCCACAGTCCAGATATGCAGAGACCTGATGTGTTCTCTCACCGGATACTATGGTCATGGGTATGGACAATTTAGACGGGAGTCCTTCTTTGCCCAAGGTTGTCTCTCCTACCAACCCTAGGCTTTGGGGCTTTTGGGGACACAAGATGGCCTCCGAGGCCGCAATATAGACAGAGTCCAAAAATGCTTCTGCGTTGTCTCTCCTGGGTAGATAGCTTATATTGGTCCATCCTCACAGACTCCTTAGGAGGATAGGCATCTGAGGACGGCAGGGGTTTCTGCAAGGTAGGGGCCGGACTAGGAAGGCCTCCCTCCCAATGAACCTCTTGGAACCGTTCTCGGATCCTTCTATCAATCCGGGCAGCCAGAAGGATGAGGTCATCCAGGGTAGATGGCAGGTCTCGAGCGACAAGTTCGTCCTTAATTTTAGGAGACAGTCCATGCCAGATTGTAGCCACCAGGGACTCATTGTTCCACAACAGTTCTCCCGCCAGGGTGCGGAAGTGGATGGCGTACTCGCCAACAGAGATGTCTCCTTTGCGCAGGTTCAACAAAGTACCCGCTGCAGAGGAGACTCGTCCAGACGAAATGTCCGGAGGAACCCTTGGAAGTCACGGGTCTCTGGTCCTCTGGTCCTTGTCTCTCCCAGATAGGGTTCGCCCATGCAAGAGCCTTGCCAGTAAGAAGAGAGATGATGAAAGCGACCCTTGTGCCATCAGACGAAAATGCCCTAGGATACAGGCTGAAGTGGATCTGGCACTGGTTAAAAAATCCACGACAGGTACCTGCGTCTCAATCATAGCGGTCAGGAAGTGGCAAGGAAAAACGCAGATCAACTGCCAGGAGGTGTAGTAGGAGGAACGGCAGCTTGTGCCTTCTGCCGACGTGTGAGAATATTCAAGGCCTGGAGAAGTTGGTCCTGTCAAGACCGGATGTCTAGCATATCCGCCCACATCTCTTGTGACGTCTTCATGGTCTTGGATCGACCAGCGGGGTCCATGGCCTGAGCGTACTGTCACGTAGGGTTCGTGGACCCACTGGGCCGTACCGCCTTGGCGGTATGGCAGCTGGCCAACAGGGCGCAAGTTAAAGTTTATAGTTCGTATAGGGTACCTGTGGCAGCTCGGACAGTAGAAAGGCAGGCTCGGCTGGGACTAGGCAGCAGGTAGATGTCAGGCGTGGAGTAGCAGGACAGGCGTAGATACAGCACTGCACTTGACCAGGATAGCATGGGATACAGGTTACAGGATACAGGAACAGGGAACACTGGAACTGGAAAACACTAGGAGACCATTTGCATAGACAAAGTAGGGTACGACAAACAACGCTCAGGCATTGAAGCAAGGGGCTGGGCCCCTCTTAAAGTCCAGGGCACTCATGGGCTGATACTCATTAAAGTCCGGTGCGCGTGCTGCCCCTTTAAGAGTGGGCACGAGCGTGCGCGCGCACCCTACGGGATCCGGCCGAGGTGAGTGGAAGTGAGCGCTGGCGTCTCCTGAGGAGGAGACTGGGGCCAGCGCTCGCCGATCCATGGCCGTCAGGGGGAGAGTGAACCTGACGGCCCGCAGCCACGGACATGACACTTATCATAGTGAGTTGTGGCCAGTAACAGTATGCAAGTAATATTTCATCTGGTATGATTTAATAACTGTATATGTATATAAATAATTTTTTGTATGGGAGGGGGGACTTATGCTTTGGGGTTTGCAACACTCCTTGACCTGCCTAGGTAGAGTCGTGCGTTAACCTTAGATCATCCTATCCCCCCACCCCCACTTTAGTAAAGACACGTGACACCGAGGTTGGATGTGAAATGGCCACAGCAGCCGTTTATTAATTTCACAGTTTTATAAAAACAATTTAAATCCGAAACATTCGGATAGCTAGTTAGGAATCCGCCATAGAATTCCTCCTAATAATTCACATGACCCAACATGGGTCAGAATCGTAAATAACAATTTAACGTTAACATTAACCCGAGCAGAGGAAGTCCTTGAAGCCCCTTCAGATGTTCCTTTTTAAGAACACACCGAATTAGCCATCTGCAAACCACCAATTACCTCCAGCCGTAAACCAGCTCGGAAGCACCGTTCACCTCTGCAGGTGGCTCCAACCACTAGAAGTCCACTTCAAGGGGATAACACCCGATGAAGCCCTCAAGTGATATACCGACCACTAGAAGTCCACTTCAAAGGGATAACACCCGATGAAGCCTTCAAGTGATATACCTTCCACCAGAAGACCACTTCAAAGGGATAACACCCGATGAAGTCTTCAACCATGTACCTTTTTTGGGGGACGCATACCCCCGATGCGACCCCCCCACCATTTTGTACTGACTGGCCTCAAGGACTCCCCCCGCCAGCTGCCATGACAACAGAACCTACTCCGGAAAAAAGAAAAACATGTTAGATAAGCACACAAATAAAACACAACGCTCATATACGGACGTACATAAGACCTAAGGAGTAACAAAAACCAAGGGCGGGAGGGTGGGAGCTTACTGTTCTTGTGTTACTCCTCCTGCTGCTTCCGGCTCAATGCCGAGAAACAGCGGGAAGCGCAGTAACGGCCCCCCCGTCCCCCTTAACTCCTCCCCGTCCCTCCTCCAGCTCCTTCCAACTCTCCCTCACCTAATTAACCCTTTCCCTACCAGGACGGTCATGTCGGCTTCCCTTAATCCCTGCGGGCTGTGTCCAGCCTCTTCTGGACGTGCTAGAAATCAGTAACGCAGTTCTCTTCACACCGCCTTCTGAATTGACTGCATTATTTATACAGTAATTCAGCATTTGGGGCCCCACTTTTAACTTTGCCCAGGGCCACACTTTGTTTAAAACCGGCCCTTTGAATAGGAGCAGAGCTCCAGCACTGCAGAATGGCCGCTATACTGTGACCGGGACCATCTGCTTCCCGGCACCAACCACTGCATAACTTCCAGTTCCCGGAGGCAGCCAAAACAGCTGATCGGTGCGGGGTCTGGGTGTCGGACCCCCTCCAATCATGTACTGATGATCTATGACAACGCCCCCTGCCTGGACAACCCCTTTAACCCTGTTTTTTTCTGCTGCTGGGAGGCAGCTTACTGACACATATACTTTCCTTATTGTATTTTCTGCAAAAGAGACCTAGCTGGATCCGGTCCTCTCCCCAAAAATGAAGGACTAGAAGGAGAGGGTCTTTTTAGTCATTAAAGGGACTGTTCAGAATTAGAAAAACATGGCTGCTCTCTTCCAACATCAGCACCACACCTGTCCACAGGTTATGTGTGGCATCGCAGTACTGCCCCATTGACTTCAATGGAGCTGAGATGCAATTCCAAACACAACTCATGGACAGGTGTGGTGCTGATTTTGGAAAAGAGCAGCCATGTTTTTATAACCCTGGATATCCTCTTTAATTTTAATTTTTATTCTTTTAAAAAGGGGTTTTCCAGTCATTTGGTGGCCTACTTTATGAGAGGCCATTAATGTGTGATCAGTGGGGGCTAGGCTTAGGGACACCACGATCTGCAGAACATAGGTACCTTGGCAATTTCTAAACCTCCTCAGACCCTTCCTTTTCGTTCCAGACAGGTCACGCTTCCATTCATGACACTGTCCAAATATTGGCCATCAAAGTAAATTTCCGTAAAACCTCTTCAATTAGACACTAAACCTTAATAATGATAGAGAAAAACCCTTTCCTCCATTTTTGGCTGTGAAACAGTGAAGGGCACATGGCTGACCTAAGAGCGGATGAAGAGGCTTATCATCATTCTGCCAATCAGTGATCCCTAGGGTCGGAATCCTACTGATCACACATTGATTGACAATCCTAAGGATAGGTCATCGATGTCAATTCCTGGAACACCCCTGCGCAGAGGATTTAGTATACGGCCCAGACTTCATGTCGTATAGAAATGTTCCCACTGGAGAAACGGGAGAACTAGCTCCCGCTAACAACATTATGTCCAATGCGGAGGTCACGTATATTTCCTCACCCTATAAACAATCTGTAGGTTCTGTGCGTGCCATACAATCCATGTACAAGGTGGTCCAGGCCTTATTCCCTGTGTTCATGTCTTTTCCTGCCATTATTCAGAACCACACATTGATGCTCAAGCCTTTACCTAAAATTCCACTTTTTACCCTTTCCTAATCCGCCGGAGAGATAAGTTATGAGGCCGACATTTCTTTCTTCTCGTCTGTGATTGCAATCCGGCCAAATCCACACATTGTACGTGAACTAGCACTCTCACTCTTCCTTCTACCGATCCTTTGCGGGTGGAAAGAAAAATAATTTCTTTAAGGCTTAAGGTTAAACTAGCGGCAGACCCAATGTACCAGTGCATTCCGGGATTATGCGCAGGCGGGGAGAGATAAATCACGCGTTTTGATAAGGACTCACATTAGGACAATGTTTGTTTTGAGATGCCGCCTGCTATGTGGACTGCATTAAAAAAAAAAAAAAAAACAGGGACCTGGTGTTAAAGAGCAATTTTCTTGAGATATAAATATACTTCTATCTGTTCAGGTCCCTATTCTAGTCGATACTCAGGTTAGTTTGTCAGTGCTATAGCTAACCAACCACTGTTAATAGCATAAGGCATTTCTCAACACTAGGTGGCGACAATGAGCGCAGGAAGAGGCACCTCCCAAATATCATAAATGTGTAATTTGTACTCCATTCTAAGGTATGATGGGACTGTCATTCAAAATAACAATTTTTTTTTATCAAAACCGTGCAGGGGCTTACGTAAGGGAGGGGGGTTACGGGACACGCCAACCCAGCCGGTACCAGGCTTCCGAGCCCAATCATTATTTTCCGGGGGCACTCTGTATGGTTTTAGTTGGTTACCAGTATATGTATGGCACTATTTAGAGAGCACTATGTGTGGAAAATTTTTTCAGGGGCACTCTATGGCAATAATTGGGGATCACTAGCTAAGTGACACTATTTTTGTAGGCACTGTTTGTGTGGCACTATTTTTGGGGACACTTTGTATATGGAATTATTTTAGATGGCAACATACTTATGGCGCTATATGTATTAAATGTGTGGGACTATTTTTTGGGGCACTCTATAACAATGTTTTGGGGGGCACTATGTGTGCACCATTATTTTTTGCATGCAATATATATATATGTGGTGTTATTTTAAGGTGTTCTACGTACAGTACTATTTTCAAGGGTAATCTATGGCTATATATTGGCAGACACTTTGTATAACAATATTTTTGTGGGCTCTGTTTTTTTTTCACTGTTGTACTATCTTAGGGACCCCTATGTGTGACTATTTTTGGAGCACTAAGGGACAGTATTTTTGTGTGCACTACGTGCATAACACTATTTTAGAGAGCACTATGTGTGGAAGTACTTTCAGGGGCATTCTATGGCAATATTTAGGGAGCACTAGCTATGTGGCAGTATTATTGGGAGCACTGTGTATGGCACTATTTTTGGGGTCACTTTGTATATGGCACTATTTTAGGTGGCAGTATACCTATGGCACTATATATATATATATATGGAAAGTTTGGGATTAATTTTTGGGCCATTCTATGGCAATATTTTGGGGGCACTATGTAGGGCACAAATTTATGGTGCATTATGTACGGGACTATTTTCATGGGCACTCTATTGCAATATATTTGCGGACAATATTTATGTGACAATATTTTGGTGGGCCCCGATTTGTCTGGCACTATTTTTGGGGCACTATATGTACAGTATGGCGCTATTTTAGGTGGCAGCACGCCTATGGCACTAAACGTATGGTACTATCTTAGGGAGCCCTATGTGCGGAACTTTTTTTAAAGCACAGTATAGCAATATTTTGGCTGGATATAGTGCCCACTTTTCTCACGTGCACTATATGCATGGTACTATTTTTGGGTACACTGTTTGTATGGTGCTATTTTTGGAGATATTGTCTATCTATACACTGGGGTAGCATGATTTATGTGCTTTGTTATGAGGCCACTGACTATATCTAGCAAGTATATGTCTACCTATGGGTACTTGTACAGTACATTACATATCCACACCAGTGAACCCCCCCTTAACAAAACCCTGCGTTCACCCCTCATCACTTGTGCCTGGAGTTACTCTTTATAAATATAAGATTTATATTCAGGGGGTAAGAGAGTTCACTTGGAAAACAGACACCGAAGACCTTTGCTTTTCTTATTGAACATACTAGTGTGAAATTCTAGCCCTTCCAAACAGGGAACAGCTGTGGCAGTGTAATTTTAGGAAAAATCTGCAGAAAGGAAATCAATGTCTGGAGCAGGTAATGGGTCCGTCCTTCTAAATATGACATGTTGAGTAAGTGGATTCATAAAACGGGACCTAAACTATATGGAGCATAAAGAGGAGGCTTGGCGTGCATTATAAGCTCCCATGCTTGAAAGTCACATTTGTGGGTAGCTGGATATGTGACTCCAATATTGGACAGAAGCTTTCAGCTTATACATTGTCAGAGGAGAACCGCGGTTTCGTGGTTATCGAGACAAAGATGCCATATTCAATTCAGAGCCCGATCAAGGTGACCAGAGACTTCTCATGGACTAGTTGACATAATGTAGCAGTTCAGACATCGGCAAACATGAAAAAAAAATTAGAGCTCAAGGGTTGTTGTTCTTTTTTTTTTTTTTAGTTTTTTTTAAGCGATTCCCAACTGGGGGTTCTGCAGAGCCCTCGGGTCCCGTGGTCTAGGCTGTGTGGGCGCACTCTTATTTTAGTTGTAGTTGCCATGTTTACTTCATTACCCAAAAACAGAGTTTTCCAACAGGGATTTTTTTTACAGCGTTTCTAAAAAAAAACAGGGATTGAGGGGTGGGGGGCTGCCCAGTGGCCACTCAACATGCCTCCTGTGATGACCAGTACCATGCTACCCCTGCTGCCACCATAGGTGATTGATAGAGGACATACTGGCTACAAGACCCACCGCAACTGTTACGTTACAACAACACCCACCATGCATCCTTTAAGGTCCCCAGTGTACCTAGAGAGTGAGGGTGAAGGGTGGGGGTTATTGTAATGTATTCGTTTTTTGCATTTTGTTATCCAGTCCATGGTGGGGGCAGGGTAAGTCAAAGGGTAGAATTCATGAGGGTTCATCATGATAATATGACGGAGAATGGGTAGGTCTATTAACTGATCCCTTTATGGCCCTTGTTATCTGCACTCTGTTGTGGCCCTGTTATTTTTACCCTGCAAAGCCCTATTATCTGTGTCCTGTTAATCTCTATTATCTGTGTCCTGTTAATCTCTATTATCTGTGTCCTGTTAATCTCTATTATCTGTGTCCTGTTAATCTCTATTATCTGCACTCTGTACGGCCCTGTTATATGTTCTCTGTATGGCCCTGTTATATGTGCACTGTATGGCCCTGTGGTATGTGCACTGTATGGCCCTGTTATATGTGCACTGTATGGCCCTTTTATATGTGCACTGTATGTCCCTGTTATATGTGCACTGTATGGCCCTGTTATATGTTCTCTGCATGGCACTGTTATATGTGCACTGTATGGCCCTGTTATATGTTCTCTGTATGGCCCTGTTATATGTGCTCTGTATGGCCCTGTTATATGTGCACTGTATGGCCCTGTTATATGTGCTTTGTATGGCACTGTTATATGTTCTCTGTATAGCACTGTTATATGTTCTCTGTATGGCACTGTTATATGTGCTCTGTATGGCACTGTTATATGTTCTCTGTACGGCCTTGTTATATGTTCTCTGTATGGCCTTGTTTATGTGCTCTGTATGGCCCTATTATATGTGCTCTGTATGGCCCTGTTATATGTGCACTGTATGGCCCTGTTATATGTGCTCTGTATGGCAATGTTTATGTGCTCTGTATGGCCCTATTATATGTGCTCTGTATGGCATTGTTATATGTTCTCTGTATGGCCCTGTTATATGTGCACTGTATGGTCCTGTTATATGTTCTCTGTATGGCCCTGTTATATGTGCACCGTATGGCTCTGTTATATGTTCTCTGTATGGCCCTGTTATATGTGCACTGTATGGCCCTGTTATATGTGCACTGTATGGCCCTGTTATATGTGCTCTGTATGGCCTTGTTTATGTGCTCTCTATGGCCCTATTATATGTGCTCTGTATGGCATTGTTATATGTTCTCTGTATGGCCCTGTTATATGTGCACTGTATGGTCCTGTTATATGTTCTCTGTATGGCCCTGTCATATGTGCACTGTATGGCCCTGTTGTATGTGCACTGTATGGCCCTGTTATATGTGCTCTGTATGGCCCTGTTATATGTGCTCTGTATGGCCCTGTTATATGTGCTCTGTATGGCCCTGTTATATGTGCACTGTACGGCCCTGTTATATGTTCTCTGTATGGCCCTGTTATATGTGCACTGTATGGCCCTGTTATATGTGCTCTGTATGGCCCTGTTATATGTGCTCTGTATGGCCCTGTTATATGTGCACTGTATGGCCCTGTTATATGTGCTCTGTATGGCCCTGTTATATGTGGTCTGTATGGCCCTGTTATATGTGGTCTGTATGGCCCAGTTTTGTGTGCTCTGTTATGACCCTGTTGTCTTTGCCCTGTAAAGCCCTGTTTATGTGCCCTGTATGGTCCTGTTATCTGTGCCCTGTTGTCTGTGCCCTGTATGGCCCTGTTGTCTGTGCCCTGTTGTCTGTGCCCTGTTGTCTGTGCCCCTTATGGCCAGGTATTCTGTGCCCTGTATGGCCCTGTTATCTGTGCCCTGTATGGCTCTGTTATTTGTGCTCTGCATAGTCCCGTTATCTGTGCTCATATGACCCTGTTATTTCTGCCCTGTATAGCACTGTTATCTGTGCTCTGAATTTTTGCTATCTGCATTTTGCCATTTGTTGTTAAATAACCATGTTTTGTACTTCTAGAAACTGCAGTTCACATTCACCTTGACCACTACAATATCGTGCTGTCTTTCCACAACATCCATTTTCTCCTTCAATATGGCCGTAGACCATAGATAATTGTCATCCAAATCTGCATCTCCTGACCATCAACCATTTATTGGCCCGTTATTTTTTTACCCGTTGCAATGGACCATTGGTTAAAAACTTGTATCTGCCTTTTTGACATTTTTGGGCTTTAGTTGGTTGCAATATGAAGTTTATGGTGACATCTGATAAACTCTGTATCTCTGTATTAGAAAATAATTGTAGGACAATTGGCCAAAAGTAAATTTGAAGGACCAACACCATCTCTTGTCTGTGGGAAGTTTTACTTTTCCTCATAAACTCTGCAATTCTGTCCCTCATGTATTCCCTACATGCTGCTTACCTGTCTCTTCATTGGCGGCCAATGAGCCTACAAATAAAACGTACTTCTGATGATCGGCTTGTAACGCATCCCCATCCTTAACCAACCTCTCCATTCCTCCTCTGACCTGCCATAGTCCTTATCTCTGATATCCGGCTCCAGTTCATGACTACAGAACTTCTCTCAAGCTGCCCCTCTTTCTCGGTTCTTCAAACAATCCCTTAAGACCTAGTTGAGTAGTGACCTTCATCTCCATCTTTTGGACGGAGCTCTCTTATACGACCAGATATGGTTTCTGTATGTCCGGTTCTAGGTATCTACCCCTTCCCAAAAGGGGGAGACAAAATATACAATCCTATATATGTATTCCTATATTCTGTATAGATTCATACTCACGGTACGAGACGTAAGAATTTCCCATCCATCCATCCATAAAACCCAATGGCAGAGATCCCAGCCCCTGTCTCTAAGCCTGGCCAGCCCATGCCCCAATTTTAATTAATCATCATAAATTTAAATGCCTTATTTTATTGAATACATCTGTGTCCCATGCTGAGTGTTTTAGGCTCACGGCTCATTGTACGTATGACCCGCTGTGTGCGCTTGTATATAACCCTGCAGTGCCGAACGAGAAAAGTATATATATTGCAGCTGCATTTTATCCTTTTGAGTGCTCTAACGGTAAGTTTAGCTCTATACAATACCTGAATGTGCTGGTGTGTTCCAAATAGCACTTTGTCTAACAACAAAAAGAACCGCGCTCTTCTATTTTTCTCCTTCTTTTTTGCGAAAGAGGCATTTTTTTTTTTCTGTGTTGACTGAAATTACACTGGAAGATAATGGCTGGGTACGTCAATCCGCCCTGTTTAAATGACACCATGCCGCTCGCTGACCGAACCTATGGCTTTACAAAAAAAAAATAATAATAATAATAATAATAAATGCAAAAGTATAAAAAAAAAAAAATTCCAAAAATTTGTTCTTCATCTTCTTTTCTTTTTTTTTCTTCATTTCATTGCAGCTTCAAGCAGCGGCCAACGAAGCAACAGAAGAAAAACAGCCTCCGAGATCTCGGCCAGCAACAGACAAAAGACAAAAGGTTTCTATATGGATCTATGTAACTAATTGTATCTTTAAGCCGTAAAGTGATTCTTTTAAAAAAAAAAAAAAAATTGCAATTGTTTCGACTGAAAAGGGAAATCAATGTCTTGTGTCTGGGGGGTAGCGCTCCCTTTTCTACTCTCTGGATACGAACACAGGGGGGGGGGGATTAGTATTTACAGTGTCGGGCAAGAATTTTCAAATAAGGACTCGGTGAATAGAAAATATAATGACTTCTTTCTGCCAACCCATTATCTCTGTAGCGCATTAGAGTGTAATCGTTGCAACATTTGTCATGAATAGGAGCGTAGGGGGATCGCCAATCTATATGTTTATCATTACGCCGCGCTACTTTCCATCTGGCTGCCATCAAGAGACTCAGGGCCGTCCGCGCTCCATCCACGTCCGTCTCCTGTGACATTTATAATAGTGCCAGAGCTCCTTCCCTGGCCGGGTAAACAGGCTATTTACTAATTCAGCAAGGCAGCCTGGAATGCGGAGATAAGCGGCCACCTTTTAAGATAAAGATATATACGTTTCCGCCCGCATAACCGATGAACGCATTCAATTAAAAAAATACACATACAAAAATTTTCCAAATGTCTTAATCAACAACAACATGTATGAAGTCAGAGTATTTTTAAGGGTGTAAATAAAGATTTGCCGTGAGGACACCTGTCTGGCAGTGAATACATTAAACACATTATTTTTTTTATGTATTTTTAATTTTCTATTTGGTTTTGGCAATGTGCATAAATTTGCAGCACAAAAAAGGTTAACACTGATTCATAAGAAGATTCAGGATGCAGAGCGCTGGTCTCAGACATAGCACGCGGTTAGTCAGTTGCCAGAAGTGGATTTAGGGACTATAGGGTGGACTGGGGGCTTGTAGTGCGATGGAATGGAAAAGGGCGCACTCATGGAATCATGCATATGCAATTTTTCTGTTACTTTTATACAGTATATATCTTATGGAAATTATATGTAAAAATATTTTAAATGTCAGCCCACATATTTTTACTGCTGGACAGTAGAACTGCTGAGGCTCCTTAAAGCAGGGGTCTCAAACTCGGCCGGGTAAGTGGGCCGCATATAGAAAAAATGGGAAGTTGACGGGCCGCATTACTTTCAAATTTGATACAATACAAAATTATTGTTAATCAATTAGTTATTTGAACTACTATAACACTATATTACTATAATAATAATACTACATTACTATAATAATAGCGCTAGGTTTAAAATTTGAGATATTTCTCCACGTGCTTATTTCAACAATCCAGTTTTCCAGTTTAAGTGTCGCTAAATGCAGTCCGGCGGCTCAGTTAGCACACATGTCAAGATTGGGCAGCCCCTTTTTAGATAGTGCCGCAGTGCCCTCTGTGGATGCTGCCGCAGTGCCCTCTGTGGATGCTGCCGCAGTGCCCTCTGTGGATGCTGCCGCAGTGCCCTCTGTGGATAATGAAACACACCCCTAGATAAGGCCACAGTGCCCTCTGTAGATAAGGCCACAGTGCCCTCTGTAGATAAGGCCACAGTGCCCTCTGTAGATAAGGCCACAGTGCCCTCTGTAGATAAGGCCACAGTGCCCTCTGTAGATAAGGCCACAGTGCCCTCTGTAGATAAGGCCACAGTGCCCTCTGTAGATAAGGCCACAGTGCCCTCTGTAGATAAGGCCACAGTGCCCTCTGTAGATAAGGCCACAGTGCCCTCTGTAGATAAGGCCACAGTGCCCTCTGTAGATAAGGCCACAGTGCCCTCTGTAGATAAGGCCACAGTGCCCTCTGTAGATAAGGCCACAGTGCCCTCTGTAGATAAGGCCACTGTGCCCTCTGCAGATAAGGCCACAGTGCCCTCTGTAGATAAGGCCACAGTGCCCTCTGTAGATAAGGCCACAGTGCCCTCTGTAGAGGCTGCCCCAGTGCCCTCTGTAGAGGCTGCCCCAGTGCCCTCTGTAGAGGCTGCCCCAGTGCCCTCTGTAGAGGCTGCCCCAGTGCCCTCTGTAGAGGCTGCCCCAGTGATGTCAGGGGCTTGCCCAGAGCTGGAGTCCCGGAGCAGAGCCGCTTCTGGCACTCTGCCTGGGATTCCAGCTCTGCTCCTGACATCACTGTCCATATATGGACAGAGATGTCAGGGGCAAACCCAGAGCTGGAGTCCCAGGCATAGCGCTAGTAGGCTCTTCCTGGGACTCCAGCTGTGCTCCTGACATCACTGGGACTCCTGCTCTGGGGAAGCCCCTGACATCATTGTCAATGTATGGACAGCGATGTCAGAGGCTTCCCCAGAGTCCCGGAGCAGAGCCGATAATAGCGCTCTGCCTGGGACTCCGCTCTGGGGAAGACCCTGACACACTGTCCATATATGGGCAGCGATGTCAGGGAATTCCACAGAGTCCCGGAGCAGAGCCGATACTAGCGCTCTGCCCGGGACTCCGCTCTGGGGAAGACCCTGACACTCTGTCCATATATGGGCAGATATGTCAGGGAATTCCGCAGCGTCCCGGAGCAGAGCCTATACTAGCGCTCTGCCCGGGACTCCGCTATGGGGAAGACCCTGACACACTGTCCACATATGGGCAGCGATGTCAGGGAATTCCACAGAGTCCCGGAGCAGAGCCAACACCAGAGCTCTGCTCGGGACTCCGGCTCTGGGGAAGCCCCAGACATCGCTGTTCATATGTGGACAGCGATGTCAGGGAATTCCACAGAGTCCCGGAGCAGAGCCGACACCAGCGCTCTGCTCGGGACACCGGCTCTGGGGAAGCCCCAGACATCGCTGTTCATACGTGGACAGCGATGTCAGGGAATTCCACAGAGTAACGGAGCAGAGCCGACACCAGCGCTCTGCTCGGGACTCCGGCTCTGGGGAAGCCCCAGACATCGCTGTTCATATGTGGACAGCGATGTCAGGGAATTCCACAGAGTCCAGGAGCAGAGCCGACACCAGCGCTCTGCTCCGCTCTGGGCAAGACCCTGACACACTGTCCATATATGGGCAGCGATGTCAGGGAATTCCACAGAGTCTCGGAGCAGAGCCTGTACTAGCGCTCTGCCCGGGACTCCGGCTTTGGGGAAGCCCCAGACATCGCTGTTCATATGTGGACAGCGATGTCAGGGAAATCCAGAGTGTCGGAGCAGAGACGATACTAGCGGCTCTGTGTCCCGCGGGCCGCAGATGACAAACCCAGTGGCCGCATGCGGCCCGCGGGCCGCGTGCTTGAGATCCCTGCCTTAAAGGATCCCTGGTGATTCAAGTACCTTTGATAACCATTTTACAGTTTATATATATATATAGATGTAAGGCACCATTCGCATCACAATTCTCTTTCTGTTGGAGGTATACGTTCTCCCTCAGTATACCGCAATAACTCACTGTGTACATACATGACATTATTTTGTACTAATCCTGAGTTACATCCTGTATTATACTTCAGAGCTGTACTCACTATTCTGCTGGTGGAGTCATTGTGTACTTACATTACATCACTTATCCTGTACTGATTCTGAGTTATATCCTGTATTATACTCCAGAGCTGCATTCACTATTCTGCTGGTGGAGTCACTGTGTACATACATTACATTACTTATCCTGTACTGATCCTGAGTTACATCCTATATTATACTCCAGAGCTGTACTCACTATTCTGCTGGTGGAGTCACTGTGAACATACATTACTTATCCTGTACTGATCCTAAGGTATAGTCCGTATTATACTCCAGAGCTGCACTCACTATTCTGCTGGTGAAGTAACTGTGTACCTGCATTACATTACTTATCCTGTACTGATCCTGAGTTACATCCTGTATTATACTACAGAGCTGCACTCACTATTCTGCTGGTGGAGTCACTGTGTACATACATTACATTACTTATCCTGTACTGATCCTGAGTTACATCCTGTATTATACTCCAGAGCTGCACTCACTATTCTGCTGGTGGAGTCACTGTGTACATACATTACATTACTCATCCTGTACTGATCCTGAGTTACATACTGCATTATACTCCAGAGCTGCATTCACTATTCTGCTGGTGGAGTCACTGTGTACATACATTACATTACTTATCCTGTACTGATCCTAAAGTATAGTCCGTATTATACTCCAGAGCTGCGCTCACTATTCTGCTGGTGAAGTCACTGTGTACCTGCATTACATTACTTATCCTGTACTGATCCTGAGTTACATCCTGTATTATACTACAGAGCTGCACTCACTATTCTGCTGGTGGAGTCACTGTGTACATACATTACATTACTTATCCTGTACTGATCCTGAGTTACATCCTGTATTATACTCCAGAGCTGCACTCACTATTCTGCTGGTGGAGTCACTGTGTACATATGACATTACTTATCCTGTACTGATCCTGAGTTACATCCTGTATTATACTCCAGAACTGTACTCACTATTCTGCTGGATGAGTCACTGTGTACACACATTACATTACTTATCCTATACTAAGGGCGGATTCACACGAACGTGAATTGCGTCCGTGCAGGCCGTGTGGTTTTCACGCGGCTCGCATGGACCAATAGAAGTCTATGGGGCAGTACAGACAGTCCGTGCTTTTTGCGCAGCGTTTGTCCGCTGCGTAAAAAGCGCGACATGTTCAATATCTCTGCGTATTTCGTGCATCACACACCCATTGAAGTCAATGGGTGCGTGAAAACCATGCAGGTCGTACGGAAGCACTTCCGTGCGAACTGCCTCTTTCGCGCAACAGCTGTCAAAAGGATGAATGTAAACAGAAAAGCACCACGTGCTTTTCTGTTTACAAACATCCAAATGGCGTGTCATAATGATGGCGGCTGCGCGAAAAGCACGCAGCCGCGCATCATATGATGCTGCCTCACGGAGCAGGTAAGTGGCTTTTGCGCAGCCCTAATCCTAAATTACACCCTGTATTATACTCCAGAGCTGCACTCACTATTCTGCTGGTGGAGTCACTGTGTACATACATTACATTACTTATCCTGTACTGATCCTGGCTTACAGCCTTTATTATACTTCAGAGCTGCATTCACTGTTCTGTTAGTGTAGACGCTGTGTACATACATTACATTACTTGTCTTACTGATCTAGAGTTGTAGCCTGTATTATGCTCCAGAGCTGCACTCACTATTTTTCTGATGTACTTGCATTACATTCTAGGAGCAGCTGCAGGTAGAAATTACGTTATCTTCAAAAATGTATGTCTTTGTGGGGGATTTGGACTTCTGGATCAGAAAAATGAGCCTCCAATCCTTATAAAGATTTACAATACTAAGAACGTTTTTAATATAGAATTTAGGACCTAAAAACGACATCCTGTTAAAAAGGCCAACAATTACTTCATTATTTTACCATATTAATTTATTGGATCCTTCCACAGGTTGGGATTTAGGAAACCACAGTTGACTAGTTGGCAGGTAACATTCTCCATATCCTCTTTATCTCATGGTGCAGATCTAGAAGTGAGAATATAAAGATCAGTTCATGTAATCCATAAAGAGTAACAATTGCCTTTGTATTCACGCAGCGCATTGTTCCCTCTACTTAGAAATTCAGAGAATGATAATGAATAAAAGCATCTGTCGCTAGCGCTGCCATAAAAACGAAGGTAACCGTATTCCACCACGGAGATGCCTCATCAGGGTGTGACCTATGGAAGACCTTCCTATAGTGTATTCAAGTACGTCATACCTTTCAGATCAATACCCTGCATTTAGAACAGGGCAAGGAAAATACAATACATCACTTATAAAGAATCTTTAAGTAACCAAACATGTAGCGTCATTTATCTAATCCGCACTGTTCATTTTCATCTTCTTTTGAGTAAGGGCTATTTTTGTATTATACTTCTTTATACACAATATATACACTAAAAACATGCCTTGTCCTTCTATATAGATGGAGCGTGGGCCCTCAGAATTATCTCCTCCGGTAACCCTTAAGGCACCCAAGTCCCAGATTATTCGAAGTTCCACCCCTGTCAATCAAAACCTCACCCCCTCTCAACTCAGAAACGAGTGCATACTGCTACTTAAGCTTGTCTAGAGTGAGGGGTCATGGCAAGACGTTAGGGGACTTCTAAGCTTTAGAGATACTGTAAATAGACTAAGATAGACTAAGCTTTGGTTATGACATCCTGCTGGGATAGGGGAAAAGAGAGCTGCTTCATTTAGTGTCTGGACACAGAACAGTTTAAAGGGCTGCTGCAGAGACTTCACGCTGTGAAATACTGGTGAAAATGATGTAACTTATTATTGTTTATTATGTATCAACGTGTTTAGAATGGTTACACAGAGTAATACAGTAATAGTTCTGAAAATATGGCTATGAATTATAAATGATGGATGAAGTGGGAACCGCAGCCTGCACTGCCTCATCCGACTTAAAGGCAGAGGTGGCATTTTGTATGGTCTCGGCAGATGAACAAGATTTCCTCCTGCACCCAGCACTGTTAAATGGCATTTACCACCCATTTACCGGCGCGGGTAGCAAAATAAAATTTGTAAAATATGCGTAGAAGTCATATACACTGCCTTGCAAAAGTGCCCCCCCCCCCCCCCCTCTTGATGTTTTTCCTGTTTTGTTGCATTACAACCTTGAATTAAAGTCCATGTTTGGGGGTTTGCACCACTGGAGTTGAACATCCTGATTTTGAGGGGGCAAGACATTTTTTACAGTAACACAAACAATGATTAAAACAAAAAGGTGAGAACTTCAATGTGCAGAAGTATTCACCCCCTGGAAGTCAATACATTGCGGAGCAACTTTTGCTGCAATTACAGCTGCAGTCTCTTGCCGTATCTCTCTATTACAGATGTCAGTCTCTTGGGGTATGTCTCTATTACAGATGTCAGTCTCTTGGGGTCTGTCTCTATTACAGATGCAGTCTCTTGGGGTATCTCTCTATTACAGATGTCAGTCTCTTGGGGTATGTCTCTATTACAGATGTCAGTCTCTTGGGGTATGTCTCTATTACAGATGTCAGTCTCTTGGGGTATGTCTCTATTACAGATGCAGTCTCTTAGGGTATGTCTCTATTACAGATGTCAGTCTCTTGGGGTATGTCTCTATTACAGATGTCAGTCTCTTGGGGTATGTCTCTATTACAGATGCAGTCTCTTGGGGTCTATCTCTATTACAGATGCAGTCTCTTGGGGTATGTCTCATACCTCAACTCTTGAATTCGGAAAAGAGGGAAATTTTTAAGCCACGCCCCCTAACCACGCCCAATATTCGGCATAAACACATCAAATCGCGGCCAGATCCTTCTGCAAATAACGCGCACACATTCTCACTGCGGAACTCTGGACTGTCTGGATATCACAGATATTATGGATCCGGTTATATTGTCTTTATGTTACTTTTCCTAACCTGGGTATAACATTTGCGGCAGCTGCAGGAAAAGGCTGAGAACAATGAAAGTCAAGAGGGAGACCCTGTGGTGGATAACTTTTCAATTGACAGGTAGCAGAGTTACATGATGGGGATTTATTTTTTCCAGTTGTGTAACTCTGCTACCGGTCAATGGAAAAATCATCCACCAGAGCCCCCTTTAGATCGTTCCACACACAGCCCCCTGTAGATAGCGTCAGACACAGCCCCCCTGTAGATAGCTCCGCACACAGCCCCCCTGTAGATAGCTCCATACACAGCCCCCTGTAGATGGCTCCACGCACAGCCCCCCTGTAGATAGCTCCACACAAAGCCCCCCTGTAGATAGCGCCAGATATAGCCCACTGTAGATAGCTCCAGATACAGCCCCCTGTAGATAGCGCCACAAACAGCCCCCCTGTATATAGCGCCACACACAGCTCCCCTGTACATAGCACCAGACAGAGCCCCCCTGTAGATAGCTCCACAAACAGCCCCCCTGTAGATAGCTCCACACACAGCCCCCTGTAGATAGCTCCACACACAGCCCCCTGTAGATAGCTCCACACACAGCCCCCTGTAGATAGCTCCACACAGCCCCATGTACATAGCGCCAGACACAGCCCCCCTGTAGATAGCTCCACACACAGCCCTCCTGTAGATAGCTCCACACACAACCCCCTGTAGATGGCGCCACACACAGCCCCCTGTAGATAGCTCCACACACAGCCCCCCTGTAGATTGCTCCACACACAGCCCCCCTGTAGATGGCGCCACACAGCCCCCCTGTACATAGCGCCAGATACAGCCCCCCTGTAGATAGCTCCAGACACAGCCCCCCTATAGATAGCTCCACACACAGCCCCCCTGTACATAGCGCCACACACAGCCCCCTGTAGATAGCTCCACACACAGCCCCCCTGTAGATTGCTCCACACACAGCCCCCCTGTAGATGGCGCCACACACAGCCCCACTGTACATAGTGCCAGACACAGCCCCCCTGTAGATAGCTCCAGACACAGCCCCCCTGTAGATAGTGCCACACACAGCCCCCCTGTAGATAGCTCCACACACAGCCCCCCCTGTACATAGCACCACACACAGCCCCCTGTAGATAGCGCCACACACAGCCCCCCTGTAGATAGCTCCACACGCAGCCCCCTGTAGATAGCTCCACACACAGCCCCCTGTAGATAGCGCCATACACAGCCCCCTGTAGATAGCTCCAGATACAGCCCCCCTGTAGATTGCTCCACACAGCCCCTCTGTACATAGCGCCAGACACAGCCCCCCTGTAGATATCTCCAGATACAGCCACCCACTGTAGATAGCTCCACACACAGCTCCCTGTACATAGCGCCACACACAGCCTCCTGTAGATAGCGCCACACATAGCCCCCCTGTAGATAGCTCCACACGCAGCCCACTGTAGATAGCTCCACACACAGCCCCCCTGTATATAGCGCCACACACAGCTCCCCTGTACATAGCACCAGACAGAGCCCCCCTGTAGATAGCTCCACAAACAGCCCCCCTGTAGATAGCTCCACACACAGCCCCCTGTAGATAGCTCCACACACAGCCCCCTGTAGATAGCTCCACACACAGCCCCCTGTAGATAGCTCCACACAGCCCCATGTACATAGCGCCAGACACAGCCCCCCTGTAGATAGCTCCACACACAGCCCTCCTGTAGATAGCTCCACACACAACCCCCTGTAGATGGCGCCACACACAGCCCCCTGTAGATAGCTCCACACACAGCCCCCCTGTAGATTGCTCCACACACAGCCCCCCTGTAGATGGCGCCACACAGCCCCCCTGTACATAGCGCCAGATACAGCCCCCCTGTAGATAGCTCCAGACACAGCCCCCCTATAGATAGCTCCACACACAGCCCCCTGTACATAGCGCCACACACAGCCCCCTGTACATAGCGCCACACACAGCCCCCCTGTAGATTGCTCCACACACAGCCCCCCTGTAGATGGCGCCACACACAGCCCCCCTGTAGATAGCTCCACACACAGCCCCCCTGTACATAGCACCACACACAGCCCCCTGTAGATAGCGCCACACACAGCCCCCCTGTAGATAGCTCCACACGCAGCCCCCTGTAGATAGCTCCCTCCACACACAGCCCCCTGTAGATAGCGCCATACACAGCCCCCTGTAGATAGCTCCAGATACAGCCCCCCTGTAGATTGCTCCACACAGCCCCTCTGTACATAGCGCCAGACACAGCCCCCCTGTAGATATCTCCAGATACAGCCACCCACTGTAGATAGCTCCACACACAGCTCCCTGTACATAGCGCCACACACAGCCTCCTGTAGATAGCGCCACACATAGCCCCCCTGTAGATAGCTCCACACGCAGCCCCCTGTAGATAGCTCCACACACAGCCCCCTGTAGATAGCGCCACACACAGCCCCCTGTAGATAGCGCTACACACAGCCCCCTGTAGATAGCTCCAGATACAGCCCCCCTGTAGATTGCTCCACACAGCCCCTCTGTACATAGCGCCAGACTCATCCCCCATGTAGATAGCTCCAGATACAGCCCCCCTGTAGATAGCTCCACACACAGCCCCCCTGTAGATAGCGCCACACACAGTCCCCCTGTAGATAGCTCCACACACAGTCCCCCTGTAGATAGCGCCACAGCCCCCCTGTAGATAGCTCCAGATACAGCCCCACTGTAGATAGCTTCACACATAGCCCCCCTGTAGATAGCTCCACACACAGCCCCCCTGTAGATAGCGCCACACACAGCCCCCATGTACAAAGCGCCACACACACAGCCCCCCTGTAGATAGCGCCACACACAGCCCCCATGTACATAGCGCCAGACACAGCCCCCCTGTAGACAGCTCCAGATACAGCTCCCCTGTAGATAGCTCCAGATACAGCCCCCCTGTAGATAGCTCCACACATAGCCCCCTGTAGATAGCTCCACACACAGCCCCCCTGTAGATAGCTCCACACACAGTCCCCCTGTAGATAGCTCCACACACAGTCCCCCTGTAGATAGCGCCACAGCCCCCCTGTAGATAGCTCCAGATACAGCCCCACTGTAGATAGCTTCACA
Organism: Rhinoderma darwinii; assembly: GCF_050947455.1. Taxonomy (NCBI): domain Eukaryota; kingdom Metazoa; phylum Chordata; class Amphibia; order Anura; family Rhinodermatidae; genus Rhinoderma; species Rhinoderma darwinii. The sequence goes on along the minus strand of NC_134687.1, from coordinate 12,927,607 downwards.
CACAGCCCCCCTGTAGATAGCTCCACACACAGCCCCCCTGTAGATAGCGCCACACATAGCCCCCATGTACAAAGCGCCACACACACAGCCCCCCTGTAGATAGCGCCACACACAGCCCCCATGTACATAGCGCCAGACACAGCCCCCCTGTAGACAGCTCCAGATACAGCTCCCCTGTAGATAGCTCCAGATACAGCCCCCCTGTAGATAGCTCCACACATAGCCCCCTGTAGATAGCTCCACACACAGCCACCCTGTACATAGCGCCAGACACAGCCCCCCTGTAGATAGCTCCACACACAGCCCCCTTATAAGAGGTAGCCAGCCCTACGGCTGCCACTCTCCGCTCTGCTTTCACTCACCGTCAGAAGGCAGGAGTCTTGCAGCGACGTTCTCACTGGTGTCGATGCCGGCCCAGGCGTGGACCAGTCCAGTAACCTGACCTGTCACCTGACCGGTGAGATGTCAGGTGAATAGGTATTTTTGCCATGAATAAGAACACTGCTGGTGTTCGAAACGCGTAGGCTCGGGCAACAGCCCGCATCATAACCACCCTGACACTGCGTCTCTTGTCAATTTTTATATTATCCTTGTATCAATAAAAGCGGGAACGGAGTATCCCTTTTATCCTCACACAGCGCTGGATCATTTCTCTCTTTTTTCCTGCATTATCCACTGTGGGCCGTCGCGGGGATCTGAGCGAGGTTTGTGTCTGAGACACAGGATTGGTGAGCTGGAGGTTTTCTCCTTTTTCTCAGTATGTTTAGGGTCATTGTCCTGCTGGAAGCTGAAACTCCGTCCCAGTCTCAAATCTCTGACAGACTGCAACAGGTTTTCCTCAATAATCACCCTGTATTTACTGCCCTCCATCTCTCCTTCAGTCTTGACCAGTATTTTTAGTCCCTGCTCTCCCCCACATCATGATACTGCCACCGCCATGCTTTACTGTGGGAATGGTGTTCTTGGGGTGATGAGAATAGTTGGGTTTGCGCCACACATAGCGTTACCTATAATGGCCAAAAACGTCAATTTTTGGCTCCTCTAACCAGAGACCAGAGAACCTTTTTCCATGAGTCTACCACGTGCTGTGTGGGTGTTTTCTTATGTTTATCTTTAAGTGATTCTAGGCCATTCTTACATAAAGCCCCACTGTATGGAGTGTAGGGCTTATAGTGATCCTATATACAGATACTTCATCTCCTCTGTGGAGTGTACGGCTTATAGTGATCCTATAAACAGATAATTCATCTCCTCTGTGGAGTGTACGGCTTATAGTGATCCTATATACAGATACTACATCTCCTCTGTGGAGTGTACGGCTTATAGTGATCCTATATACAGATACTTCCATCTCCGCTGTGGAGTGTACGGCTTATAGTGATCCTATATACAGATACTTCCATCTCCTCTGTGGAGTGTACGGCTTATAGTGATCCTATATACAGATACTCCATCTCCTCTGTGGAGTGTAGGGCTTATAGTGATCCTATATACAGATACTTCCATCTCCTCTGTGGAGTGTACGGCTTATAGTGATCCTATATACAGATACTACATCTCCTCTGTGGAGTGTACGGCTTATAGTGATCCTATATACAGATACTACATCTCCTCTGTGGAGTGTACGGCTTATAGTGATCCTATATACAGATACTTCCATCTCCTCTGTGGAGTGTACGGCTTATAGTGATCCTATATACAGATACTACATCTCCTCTGTGGAGTGTACGGCTTATAGTGATCCTATATACAGATACTACCATCTCCTCTGTGGAGTGTACGGCTTATAGTGATCCTATATACAGATACTCCATTTCCTCTGTGGAGTGTACGGCTTATAGTGATCCTATATACAGATACTTCCATCTCCTCTGTGGAGTGTATGGCTTATAGTGATCCTATATACAGATACTACATCTCCTCTGTGGAGTGTACGGCTTATAGTGATCCTATATACAGATACTACATCTCCTCTGTGGAGTGTACGGCTTATAGTGATCCTATATACAGATACTACATCTCCTCTGTGGAGTGTACGGCTTATAGTGATCCTATATACAGATACTACATCTCCTCTGTGGAGTGTACGGCTTATAGTGATCCTATATACAGATACTACATCTCCTCTGTGGAGTGTATGGCTTATAGTGATCCTATATACAGATACTTCCATCTCCTCTGTGGAGTGTAGGGCTTATAGTGATCCTATATACAGATACTAAATCTCCTCTGTGGAGTGTACGGCTTATAGTGATCCTATATACAGATACTACATCTCCTCTGTGGAGTGTATGTCTTATAGTGATCCTATATACAGATACTTCATCTCCTCTGTGGAGTGTACGGCTTATAGTGATCCTATATACAGATACTTCATCTCCTCTGTGGAGTGTAGGGCTTATAGTGATCCTATATACAGATACTTCATCTCCTCTGTGGAGTGTACGGCTTATAGTGATCCTATATACAGATAATACATCTCCTCTGTGGAGTGTACGGCTTATAGTGATCCTATATACAGATACTTCCATCTCCTCTGTGGAGTGTACGGCTTATACTGATCCTATATACAGATACTTCATCTCCTCTGTGGAGTGTACGGCTTATAGTGATCCTATATACAGATAATACATCTCCTCTGTGGAGTGTACGGCTTATAGTGATCCTATATACAGATACTACATCTCCTCTGTGGAGTGTAGGGCTTATAGTGATCCTATATACAGATACTACATCTCCTCTGTGGAGTGTAGGGCTTATAGTGATCCTATATACAGATACTTCATCTCCTCTGTGGAGTGTACGGCTTATAGTGATCCTATATACAGATACTTCCATCTCCTCTGTGGAGTGTACGGCTTATAGTGATCCTATATACAGATACTACATCTCCTCTGTGGAGTGTATGGCTTATAGTGATCCTATATACAGATACTACATCTCCTCTGTGGAGTGTACGGCTTATAGTGATCCTATATACAGATACTTCCATCTCCTCTGTGGAGTGTATGGCTTATAGTGATCCTATATACAGATACTTCATCTCCTCTGTGGAGTGTAGGGCTTATAGTGATCCTATATACAGATACTTCCATCTCCTCTGTGGAGTGTACGGCTTATAGTGATCCTATATACAGATAATTCCATCTCCTCTGTGGAGTGTACGACTTATAGTGGTCCTATATACAGATACTACATCTCCTCTGTGGAGTGTATGACTTATAGTGATCCTATATACAGATACTTCCATCTCCTCTGTGGAGTGTACGGCTTATAGTGATCCTATATACAGATACTTCCATCTCCTCTGTGGAGTGTACGGCTTATAGTGATCCTATATACAGATACTACATCTCCTCTGTGGAGTGTATGGCTTATAGTGATCCTATATACAGATACTTCATCTCCTCTGTGGAGTGTAGGGCTTATAGTGATCCTATATACAGATACTTCCATCTCCTCTGTGGAGTGTACGGCTTATAGTGATCCTATATACAGATACTACATCTCCTCTGTGGAGTGTACGGCTTATAGTGATCCTATATACAGATAATTCCATCTCCTCTGTGGAGTGTACGGCTTATAGTGATCCTATATACAGATACTTCCATCTCCTCTGTGGAGTGTATGGCTTATAGTGATCCTATATACAGATACTTCCATCTCCTCTGTGGAGTGTACGGCTTATAGTGATCCTATATACAGATACTTCCATCTCCTCTGTGGAGTGTACGGCTTATAGTGATCCTATATACAGATAATACATCTCCTCTGTGGAGTGTACGGCTTATAGTGATCCTATATACAGATACTTCATCTCCTCTGTGGAGTGTAGGGCTTATAGTGATCCTATATACAGATACTTCCATCTCCTCTGTGGAGTGTATGGCTTATAGTGATCCTATATACAGATACTTCATCTCCTCTGTGGAGTGTACGGCTTATAGTGATCCTATATACAGATACTTCATCTCCTCTGTGGAGTGTAGGGCTTATAGTGATCCTATATACAGATACTTCCATCTCCTCTGTGGAGTGTACGGCTTATAGTGATCCTATATACAGATACTCCATCTCCTCTGTGGAGTGTACGGCTTATAGTGATCCTATATACAGATACTACATCTCCTCTGTGGAGTGTATGTCTTATAGTGATCCTATATACAGATACTACATCTCCTCTGTGGAGTGTACGGCTTATAGTGATCCTATATACAGATACTTCCATCTCCTCTGTGGAGTGTACGGCTTATAGTGGTCCTATATACAGATACTACATCTCCTCTGTGGAGTGTACGGCTTATAGTGATCCTATATACAGATACTACATCTCCTCTGTGGAGTGTACGGCTTATAGTAATCCTATATACAGATACTCCATCTCCTCTGTGGAGTGTGCGACTTATAGTGATCCTATATACAGATACTACATCTCCTCTGTGGAGTGTACTGCTTATAGTGATCCTATATACAGATACTACATCTCCTCTGTGGAGTGTACGGCTTATAGTGATCCTATATACAGATACTACATCTCCTCTGTGGAGTGTACGGCTTATAGTGATCCTATATACAGATACTTCCATCTCCTCTGTGGAGTGTACGGCTTATAGTGATCCTATATACAGATACTTCATCTCCTCTGTGGAGTGTATGGCTTATAGTGATCCTATATACAGATACTTCATCTCCTCTGTGGAGTGTAGGGCTTATAGTGATCCTATATACAGATACTTCCATCTCCTCTGTGGAGTGTACGGCTTATAGTGATCCTATATACAGATAATTCCATCTCCTCTGTGGAGTGTACGGCTTATAGTGATCCTATATACAGATACTACATCTCCTCTGTGGAGTGTACGGCTTATAGTGATCCTATATACAGATACTTCATCTCCTCTGTGGAGTGTACGGCTTATAGTGATCCTATATACAGATACTTCATCTCCTCTGTGGAGTGTAGGGCTTATAGTGATCCTATATACAGATACTACATCTCCTCTGTGGAGTGTACGGCTTATAGTGATCCTATATACAGATACTCCATCTCCTCTGTGGAGTGTACGGCTTATAGTGATCCTATATACAGATACTACATCTCCTCTGTGGAGTGTACGGCTTATAGTGATCCTATATACAGATACTACATCTCCTCTGTGGAGTGTATGTCTTATAGTGATCCTATATACAGATACTTCCATCTCCTCTGTGGAGTGTACGGCTTATAGTGATCCTATATACAGATACTACATCTCCTCTGTGGAGTGTACGGCTTATAGTGATCCTATATACAGATACTACATCTCCTCTGTGGAGTGTACGGCTTATAGTGATCCTATATACAGATACTTCCATCTCCTCTGTGGAGTGTATGTCTTATAGTGATCCTATATACAGATACTTCCATCTCCTCTGTGGAGTGTACGGCTTATAGTGATCCTATATACAGATACTACCATCTCCTCTGTGGAGTGTACGGCTTATAGTGATCCTATATACAGATACTTCCATCTCCTCTGTGGAGTGTACGGCTTATAGTGATCCTATATACAGATACTACCATCTCCTCTGTGGAGTGTGCGACTTATAGTGATCCTATATACAGATACTACATCTCCTCTGTGGAGTGTACGGCTTATAGTGATCCTATATACAGATACTTCCATCTCCTCTGTGGAGTGTACGGCTTATAGTGATCCTATATACAGATAATTCCATCTCCTCTGTGGAGTGTACGGCTTATAGTGATCCTATATACAGATACTACATCTCCTCTGTGGAGTGTACGGCTTATAGTGATCCTATAAACAGATACTTCATCTCCTCTGTGGAGTGTGCGACTTATAGTGATCCTATATACAGATACTACATCTCCTCTGTGGAGTGTATGGCTTATAGTGATCCTATATACAGATACTACCATCTCCTCTGTGGAGTGTACGGCTTATAGTGATCCTATATACAGATACTTCCATCTCCTCTGTGGAGTGTACGGCTTATAGTGATCCTATATACAGATACTACATCTCCTCTGTGGAGTGTACGGCTTATAGTGATCCTATATACAGATACTTCCATCTCCTCTGTGGAGTGTACGGCTTATAGTGATCCTATATACAGATACTACATCTCCTCTGTGGAGTGTACGGCTTATAGTGATCCTATATACAGATACTTCCATCTCCTCTGTGGAGTGTACGGCTTATAGTGATCCTATATACAGATACTACATCTCCTCTGTGGAGTGTACGGCTTATAGTGATCCTATATACAGATACTACATCTCCTCTGTGGAGTGTACGGCTTATAGTGATCCTATATACAGATACTTCATCTCCTCTGTGGAGTGTATGTCTTATAGTGATCCTATATACAGATACTACATCTCCTCTGTGGAGTGTACGGCTTATAGTGGTCCTATATACAGATACTACATCTCCTCTGTGGAGTGTACGGCTTATAGTGATCCTATATACAGATACTACATCTCCTCTGTGGAGTGTAGGGCTTATAGTGATCCTATATACAGATACTACATCTCCTCTGTGGAGTGTACGGCTTATAGTGATCCTATATACAGATACTCCATCTCCTCTGTGGAGTGTACGGCTTATAGTGATCCTATATACAGATACTACATCTCCTCTGTGGAGTGTACGGCTTATAGTAATCCTATATACAGATACTCCATCTCCTCTGTGGAGTGTACTGCTTATAGTGATCCTATATACAGATACTACATCTCCTCTGTGGAGTGTTCGGCTTATAGTGATCCTATAAACAGATACTACATCTCCTCTGTGGAGTGTACGGCTTATAGTGATCCTATATACAGATACTACATCTCCTCTGTGGAGTGTACGGCTTATAGTGATCCTATATACAGATACTCCATCTCCTCTGTGGAGTGTACTGCTTATAGTGATCCTATATACAGATACTTCCATCTCCTCTGTGGAGTGTACGGCTTATAGTGATCCTATATACAGATACTCCATCTCCTCTGTGGAGTGTACGGCTTATAGTGATCCTATATACAGATACTTCCATCTCCTCTGTGGAGTGTACGGCTTATAGTGATCCTATATACAGATACTTCCATCTCCTCTGTGGAGTGTATGGCTTATAGTGATCCTATATACAGATACTACATCTCCTCTGTGGAGTGTACGGCTTATAGTGATCCTATATACAGATACTTCATCTCCTCTGTGGAGTGTACGGCTTATACTGATCCTATATACAGATACTTCATCTCCTCTGTGGAGTGTACGGCTTATAATGATCCTATATACAGATACTAAATCTCCTCTGTGGAGTGTACGGCTTATAGTGATCCTATATACAGATACTTCCATCTCCTCTGTGGAGTGTACGGCTTATAGTGATCCTATATACAGATACTTCCATCTCCTCTGTGGAGTGTACGGCTTATAGTGATCCTATATACAGATACTAAATCTCCTCTGTGGAGTGTACGGCTTATAGTGATCCTATATACAGATACTACATCTCCTCTGTGGAGTGTACGGCTTATAATGATCCTATATACAGATACTACATCTCCTCTGTGGAGTGTACGGCTTATAGTGATCCTATATACAGATACTAAATCTCCTCTGTGGAGTGTACGGCTTATAGTGATCCTATATACAGATACTACATCTCCTCTGTGGAATGTATGGCTTATAGTGATCCTATATACAGATACTAAATCTCCTCTGTGGAGTGTAGGGCTTATAGTGATCCTATATACAGATACTACATCTCCTCTGTGGAGTGTACGGCTTATAGTGATCCTATATACAGATACTACATCTCCTCTGTGGAGTGTACGGCTTATAGTGATCCTATATACAGATACTTCCATCTCCTCTGTGGAGTGTACGGCTTATAGTGATCCTATATACAGATACTTCCATCTCCTCTGTGGAGTGTAGGGCTTATAGTGATCCTATATACAGATACTTCCATCTCCTCTGTGGAGTGTAGGGCTTATAGTGATCCTATATACAGATACTACATCTCCTCTGTGGAGTGTACGGCTTATAGTGATCCTATATACAGATACTTCCATCTCCTCTGTGGAGTGTATGTCTTATAGTGATCCTATATACAGATACTACATCTCCTCTGTGGAGTGTACGGCTTATAGTGATCCTATATACAGATACTACATCTCCTCTGTGGAGTGTACGGCTTATAATGATCCTATATACAGATACTACATCTCCTCTGTGGAGTGTACGGCTTATAGTGATCCTATATACAGATACTAAATCTCCTCTGTGGAGTGTACGGCTTATAGTGATCCTATATACAGATACTACATCTCCTCTGTGGAATGTATGGCTTATAGTGATCCTATATACAGATACTAAATCTCCTCTGTGGAGTGTAGGGCTTATAGTGATCCTATATACAGATACTTCCATCTCCTCTGTGGAGTGTAGGGCTTATAGTGATCCTATATACAGATACTACATCTCCTCTGTGGAGTGTACGGCTTATAGTGATCCTATATACAGATACTTCCATCTCCTCTGTGGAGTGTATGTCTTATAGTGATCCTATATACAGATACTACATCTCCTCTGTGGAGTGTATGGCTTATAGTGATCCTATATACAGATACTCCATCTCCTCTGTGGAGTGTACGGCTTATAGTGATCCTATATACAGATACTACATCTCCTCTGTGGAGTGTACGGCTTATAGTGATCCTATATACAGATACTACATCTCCTCTGTGGAGTGTACGGCTTATAGTGATCCTATATACAGATACTAAATCTCCTCTGTGGAGTGTAGGGCTTATAGTGATCCTATATACAGATACTTCCATCTCCTCTGTGGAGTGTACGGCTTATAGTGATCCTATATACAGATACTACATCTCCTCTGTGGAGTGTACGGCTTATAGTGATCCTATATACAGATACTACATCTCCTCTGTGGAGTGTACGGCTTATAGTGATCCTATATACAGATACTACATCTCCTCTGTGGAGTGTACGGCTTATAGTGATCCTATATACAGATACTTCATCTCCTCTGTGGAGTGTACGGCTTATAGTGATCCTATATACAGATACTTCCATCTCCTCTGTGGAGTGTAGGGCTTATAGTGATCCTATATACAGATACTACATCTCCTCTGTGGAGTGTACGGCTTATAGTGATCCTATATACAGATACTTCCATCTCCTCTGTGGAGTGTATGTCTTATAGTGATCCTATATACAGATACTACATCTCCTCTGTGGAGTGTACGGCTTATAGTGATCCTATATACAGATACTTCCATCTCCTCTGTGGAGTGTATGTCTTATAGTGATCCTATATACAGATACTACATCTCCTCTGTGGAGTGTACGGCTTATAGTGATCCTATATACAGATACTTCCATCTCCTCTGTGGAGTGTACGGCTTATAGTGATCCTATATACAGATACTACATCTCCTCTGTGGAGTGTACGGCTTATAGTGATCCTATATACAGATACTACATCTCCTCTGTGGAGTGTACGGCTTATAATGATCCTTTATACAGATACTTCATCTCCTCTGTGAACCTTTTGACCTCCTCCAGTGTTATCTTTGGTGTCTTTGTTGAGTCTGACTATTGCCCTCCTTGCCCGGTCGGTGGGTTTTGGTTGGCGCCTTCTCTTGTCAGGTATTTAGTTGCGCCATGTTCTTTCCATTTTCGTATAATAGATTTAATGGCGCTCCGTGGGGTGTTAAAAGGTTTGGATATTTCTTTATAACCCAACCCGATCTCTACTTCCCCACAACTTTGTCTCTGACCTGTTTGAAGAGCTCCTTGGTCTTTATGTTGTAGACTCGGGGGTCTTTCAGAACAGGTGTATTTATAGTGACATCATGTGACTAATCATGTGACACTTTGATTGGAAACAGGGGGATCTTTTTCAACTAATTATGTGACTTCTGAATTTAATTGGTTTGACCAGATCTTATTTAGTATTTTTAAAGCAAAGGGGGAATGCATATACATTCACAATTTTTACGTTTTTAGGTTTATTTGTTATTTTTTTTGGTGTTTTTGTATTTTCATTCCGTTGTAACAATTTGGACTATTTTGTCAGGTGCCTTACATAAAATCAAGCTTAAAATCACCATGGGGTAAATAATTTTGTAAAATTTCTATATTTGAAGGTGATATAATTCTAACTGAGGCAGCACCTCAAGGTCAAGACCACACCCAAATAGCTGGTTTAAATGAACCAATCTTAAATCACCGTATAATCTAAGTTCAATTGACTTAAATCGTGTGGAGACTGGCTCTTGAAACCGTCTTAGTGCAGCCTAAGTTTGGTTCAAATTACCACTGAAGACGAAGTCTTTTTTCTTGTTAAGCCTACTGATTCCCGATTTCTTGAATCTGCATTATTCCATCTTCCATTTACATTTGTAACATCAGGATCAGTTCATCTCCACCATGAAACACATCCACATACGCCCATGATGCTTTGCCTCTTTTTGTGACCCTATTGGCCTTGGTCTTGACAAAACTGGACCATTGGAAGACCTGTCTGGTTATGAAACTTGAGTTGACTGTCTGAATTGGGGTCAATCATAACTGCCGACCCTCTTGCACTGGTACCTACAAAAAATTGTCACTAGTTTATGTCATCTCTTCAGGGCAGCCACCCTATTAGAGAAAAAAAAAATGTTTTCATTCGTCTATGGGTCCTCTCCGGGTTCTTTTTTTACTTTATAGACAAGCTTCGCCTGTGATATGGGAAAACTTCCGTCACTATTAGTCCCTCCACTGGTTTGGAGATGAAGTCATTGGGTGTTTCGGTGATGGATGTATGAAGGCCATTCCATCATGTCACTGGTGTGAGGTGTCTGTCAATCGGTACACGGCACTGATGGAGGCTTCACATCTAGGAACTTTGTCATAGAAGAACAGATCATAAAGTGAAATTGTTCTCCGCTGACGCATTCTCTTCATTTATAAAGATCATACCCGAGATCAATGGTTGCCTATTTCTTCTGTTTGATTCTTCAAACAAACCTTGAAGTAAAATGTCAGGGCCGTATTAACAAGTCATCACTCCTTGTCATGTGAGATTTCAGATATATTGACAGCATCTCATAAATGTTCAAGTCATAACCCATTAAACCTCTGACACATCCTCCAGCATTTAATGAGACGTATGATAGGAAGCCCTCGCTCGAAATGACACAGAAATTGGTGTGTACCTTGATCTAATTGTGACACTTTCGAAATCTCAGATGACATGGATGAAACAATGTATCATCTGTACTGGCTTATTAGATAAATGAATGGGATTTTCCTCTAAGGGATGATGGTAAATGTCTTAAACATGAAAGCACGCTATACGCTGGCCTTGTATATTGTTAGTCCGTATGGTTGGAGCTGAATAAAGATCAAGTTTCCTCAGGGGTGGGATTCTAATTTTGAGCAACACGTCCCATAGGTCCAAAGCAAATTATTATTGTGTATATTGATTTGGGTATTAAGGACTTGTTCTCAATGTAGAATGGTGTATTTAAAGAATTTGTTTCCCTTAGTTCTACGATACATACTCTATACATTGTACTGTACATGCATTTTTAGGGTTTTTGACATTTTCTCTTCTTCTATTATTTTGGTAATTTTCCTGCCTGGGAAAAGTTCAATAGACTACGTTATATACACTCTTATTTTAAGTCCAGGCATAAAACCTATTGGCGTAATTGAGACCACCAAGGTACAAGATTTTAGGAAATTTTGGAAACTGTCCTGGTGCCGGTTCTCTCAAGTGGCAGTTTAGCAATTGGGTCCATCATGCCACAAGTGCAGGGCCTTAAGGTGTACCAAAAAGGACCTGCTTAAGGATCTACAAGATAAAAATGCATAAAATACCCTCCTATGTTCCCTCTTATGCATCTTAAGCCTCTGAGGGTCTAACACTTTCCACCATTAGTCCCACCCGCCAATGTTATAGGTTTCCGCTGACCAGTATGTACGTACCAGCCAGTATGACGACTTCTCTGGGGGTTACAAGCATCACCTCAGAAGTTTTAAAGGGTTGTCTGTTTTGGACAATTGCTTTCTACAAGACAGGTTCCCCAATGATGTGTGGATTGAGGGGGATCCTGGGACCCCACATGATCAGCGGTTATCACCAGGGGAAGCAGCCAGCATGTTGGGCCAAGCTGAGTACGAGCAGTTGCTCAATGTTCTGGCAAATAGACAATTTGGTCCATTACAATTTCTTTTATATCCATATGCCCTAAATGTGCATATGGATTGGGATTGTTTAAAGTAGACAGTCCCTTGAAGATCTCAATACACATCACAATAATAATTATGTGTTGCTTAAACAATCAGCCCTTAACGACGGAAAAAATTTTTAATCGGTAGGAACACATACATTATCATTTTTCACTGTCCACCTATGAATAATAGAAGAGGGTCAATGCAAGGTTACATGATGTCTAATCATACCAATGCTTTTTCTAGGGTATCTTTTTGTGTATACTGAGACTATCCCGATAGCATAAAATATTGTAACACTGACCAATGTCAAAGATGTCACTGACTAAGACTTTCCTACTAGTAGGTTTGGAGACTTGGACAACCAGTGCTGGAATATAGGCAGGACACAAGGTAGCTATAACAGGTTGCTACCCGACTTGTCCAGACTCCTGAAAGGCAAACTTTTTATGTTGTGATACAGTAGTAGGGATTTTATAAGTGAAGCAGATTTGCTGTTCTGGTAGCTGGGAAAGTTGGGTGACATTATTTTGCGATGGTATCGCTAGGTAGAAACTAGGTAGTCTAGTAAGGCAATCTATATAATTAAGTTTGTAGTGAATGTTCAAGCGAAGGGCAGCGCATAAGAATCCTGGGAAGCGGATCAGAGACTAGGCTGGAATCTATATTGATTGATGTTAATTTAAAGGGGTCACGCAGCCGTGGCAGTAGACTAAGCAAGGCCACGTTGGGAGGATTAAATGAGATCTCTTACAATGTACTCATCACAAGGCATAAGGGACGGGCAGACGTGGAGGCGACAATGTCTCATCTCGCCAAGTGTAATAATGACACATATTGTAAGTGACAGGCACAATCCCATTATATCTTAAAATGACTTCCACTCTACGCCCGGCTAATTCATGTTTGCTGTCCATGATCAATATTGATCTCCCTTTACATCTGAATTACAGAGGAACCTGGCAGGCCGAACTCTAGGGAGGTCGTGATTGACATCTCTCATCTTAAGCTTGGGAGTACACGCCATTTATATTAATGCCGCACTTCTAATAAACCCGCTACTAACAAGGCAACAAAAAACAGCGGCGCCGGGAAAATCACATCATAATTTAGAAAGAAAAACCCTGCATGGCTTGTGTTGTCATCAGCTGTAATGATTTATTTGTGGGTCTTGTCTTATCCATTCCGGCGGCGTCCTCTGTTCGATATTCTGTTTTTAGTTACTTCTAGAAACAGAAACGGAGAACTTGAAAGACTTTTTCATAAATAATGAATTCGCATAATTTTTAATAATTTACACTGTTGGGTGGCTTTAGCGTATCTTATGTGTGTCATAGGGTAAATAGAGTAGCATAACTTTGGGTATATTAACACAGTTAATTACTGCATTATCGCAAAACCACAACAAAACATGGCAAAATTCAGCAGTTTCGCAGTGATCAGCCATGATTTAACCACACTGTGTGAATGTAAAATTATTTAAAGAGGTTGTCTGGTTTAAAACACTTATTTTCAAACACCCTATTAGGGAATACTGAGATAATAAAGGGGGATCGTCCCACGCTGCAGAACCCAGTCTGTTTATGCATTACGTAGACAGGTTATTCATTTCAATTGAAACTATGTAATGCCTCATTTCCCCTGTGGTGACACTGTAGAGAAATTGAACACTTGCTCTTTGGCTCCCTCCACAGATGAAAGTTTATAGCTGGGATACCTCTTTAACTATCTCTAAATACGTGACATAGCTAATTTCAGGAAGCAATCCTATTAGAAACTTAGAAACAAACTGAAACGATGGTTCTTGGATCTGGAACCCAATAGGAGGGACAAATTACATAGTTCTCAATTACAGACAGACGTAATGCAGAGTATAGTACACAAGTTGAGTGATCAGCCATGGTCAGACACAATGTAGAGTTCAGTACACAAGTTGAGTGATCAGCCATGGTCAGACATAATGCACAGTTCAATACACAAGTAGAGTGATCAGCCATGGTCAGACACAATGCAGAGTGGTTTAAACAAATAAGGAGGTCAGCCATGGACAAACACAATGCACAGTTCAATACAAAAGTAGAGAGATCAGCCATGGTCAGACATAATGCAGAGCTCAGTACACAAGTAGAAAGATCAGCCATGGTCAAACACAATGTAGAGTTCAGCACACAAGTCGAGAGTTCCTCCATAGTTAAACAGAATGTAGGGTTCAGTATACAAGTAGAGAGATCAGCAATAGTTAAACACAATGTAGGGTTCAGTATTCAAGTAGAGTGATCAGCCATGGTCGGATATAATGCAGAGTTCAGTACACGTGTAGAGTTTAGCCATGGTCAGACACAATGCAGAGCTCAGTACACAAGTAGAGAGATCAGCCATGATCAGACAGAATGCAGAGCTCAGTACACAAGTAGAGAGATCAGCCATGGTCATACATAATGAGGGCTCAGTACACAAGTAGAGAGATCAGCCATGATCAGACAAAATGCAGAGTTCAGTACACAAGTAGAGAGATCAGCCATGATCAGACATAATGCAGAGCTCAGTACACAAGTAGAATGATCAGCCATGGTCAGACACAATGCAGAGCTCAGTACACAAGTAGAGTGGTCAGCCATGTTCAGACACAATGCAGAGTTCTTTAAATAAATAAGGAGATCATCCATGGTCAAATACAATGTAGAGTGGTCAAACATAATGCAGACTTCAGTTCACAAGTGGAGAGATCAGCCATGGTCAGACATAATGCAGTGTACAGTACACAAGTAGAGATCTCAGTCATGGTCAGAAACAATGAAGATTTCAGTACACAAGTAGAGTGATCAACCATGATCAGACATAATGCAGAGTAAAGTATACAAGTAGAGAGCAGCCATGGTCAGACAAAATGCAGAGTTCAGCACACAAGTAGAGAGATCAGCCATGGTCAGATATAGTGCAGAGTTTGGTACACCAACAGAGAGATAGAAGATAAGCACAGGAAAGCTAGATTATTGACAAGACGGAGTAATCGAGCACAGGATGTACTAGGCTGTGGGTTAATATAGGGCAGCAATTACTGAGATTGGCCACAAAGCAAGTGCAATATCCATAAACGTATTACTAGGTGCAGACAACACATGGCGGGCATGTAACTTAGAGCTACTGTGGTTCACTCAGAATGGTTCCCTTAGGAGTTGGCGTGGTTCCCTTAGGAAAAAAAAACACAATTGCAGACCAAGGAAATGTTGAACAAGATATTTTACTGAACACAACTGGTATGACAGTGGCGCACAAGCATTCGGTTACTTCCTCTTTATGTGGCACGACCAGTGCAGTGGTTACAACACTGAAAGTGGTACAATCTCTGAAACTTTACTCTTTTCCTCTTTTTTGCAAATTATTCCCTTCCACAGGTCTCTGTCTGTTTTTTTTCAGGACTAAGATGGAATTGTATCCACAGAGATGCAATCTGATATTACATCAGGTGTACACCACCGCAAAGATCAATTTAAATATAAGGGGAAAGAGAATGGTAGATAGGGAATAGCGAGTGTAATGACGGGGTAGGGAGACAGACAGGTGAGCCCTAATCTACCCGCCACTCAGTCCCTGCCTACTTGCAACGGCCCGTCCTAGGCAACGGCGTACAACTGGGCGACGGTCCCTACGCTCAATAAGTGCACGACAGAAATACAGACAAGGGTACACAGAAGCTAAGGGAAATGGGGCAGTTGCCCACGGCAACACAGTGAGCAACAAGAGTAGTGAACGAGCCGAGTCAAACCAGGAGTGCACGAGGTACAAATCGCAGAGCAGGAGCGTAGTCAGTAAAGCCAGGGTAAAAAATGAAGCAAGGTCAATACTCATAGCAGGAGCAGCAGAGCCAGGAAACAGAAAAGAATCACAGGCAAAGGAGGAGCAGGAAATGCAGGTATAAATAGACAGAGGGCGGGAGCTAGCTCCTTCTGGCAAGGCTGTGATAGGCTCTCCCACTCCTCAGTCTCCCAGCCTGACTGGTAGAAGATCGTGTCACTCTCACAGACATAGAAGCAGGTGCAGACTGATTACCCACGGGCGTCGACACAGAAGCTGTGTCTGGCAGATCCTTTACAGCGAGGTTATTAAAAAAAGATTACTTTTATTGTGTACGCTTAAAATATATGTATCTGCTTGCTTGTATTTCTTATTTATTTTAAACTTTTTGTATTGTTAAAAATGAATAACGATGGCAGGTTAGGTGGGTTGTTTGGTACTCCACAGGACAGGTGCTGGCAGTCCCCACTCTATGTTCTCATTATTTATACCAGCCTCACCACATTAGAGCATTAGCTTTTTTGTTTTTTTCAAGACCACACATAGTCTGTTTTTTCACACAACCCTCTACCTTTCCACAGCTTTCCTGAATTTTTCTTAGACATAATTCTTCTATTCGCGCCCACCAGGTGCTATTATACACCTTCTGGCCCCATTCTTCAAAGCAATTGCCACTCAATAGCTCTTGTCCGACCCTTCTAGGGCATATTTACTACAGGACACCATCATCCAATATTTTGTAGACTACACCCGACAGGCACTTCTACCCAGAGGTCTCCAAACCCTACCTAGTTTTCCTCCGTCACACTTCCAGTCGATTCAGGATCTAGGTAGTCTATGTGTAACGTATATGGCCACGGCCCGTCATTCTGACTTAAACCTCGACGGCCGTGGCCATGGACATCCTACCTGTGTGCAGCGTCGTCCTCCTGTGAGGCGCCAGCACTCACCTCCGGACATCGAGACTTTCTCCGGAGGGCGCGCGCGCCCGCGCGTTCACGGTCTTAAAGGGCCAGTGCGCGCATATTGCAGGAAGTCTGCAATCTAGCCCAGGATGCCCTGGGCTATAAAAACGGCTCTGCCCTCTTGCTCTTTGCCAGAGCGTTGTTTGTTACCCGAAGTTTGTTGTGCTAATGGTCTCCCAGTGTCTTCCAGTTTCCCAGTGTACCTTGTTCCTGTATCCCGTATCCTGTTTCCGTGTTACCCAGTTCTGTTGCCGTGTTGTGCTGCGGTCTATGCCTGTTTTGTTACGCCTCACCTGACGTCTTCCCGCTGCCTGGTCCTGGACGTGCCTGCCTTGCTACTGTCTACGTTACCTCAGGTATCCTCACTGAACTATTGAACTCTGTACTTTGCCTGTTTGGCCAGCTGCCATCCCGCTACGCGGTATGGCCCAGTGGGTCCACACCGCGCATCGTGACACTATGTACTAGGGTCCTGCTCACATGGATCACCTATCGCTGCCTCCAATGACGAAGTAGTAGCCAAGCCTTTCCCAGGACTACAATTAAAATGGCACATTTCAATACTCCAGGACAACCAGATCCACTGTAGCTTTCTTCCGGGCCCACCTATTCAGGGAACAGGGAACTCTTAATACTCCCTTATTAGGCCCACTGCAGACTTCCCACCGGTTGGAGCACAGTACCGCTAATTGTTCCCCTCTTTTGGTTTGACTTTCTCCACAGCCCCAGCAAACTTCCTCAGAGCTACTACTCCAGCAAGGTAAAATACTCTGCCACAGACGCCGCTTTAGCAATGGCCCACTAATACTCTCCATCTACCTCCACGGCCTACCAGTCTCCGTACTAGACTATATTGTAGTCTGGCATATGTAAAGGGATGCTCCTGCTAGGACAATCCTTTTAAGTGATACATTTTACTATTGATAAAATGTAACATTTACAATCAACTTTGTATTTGTTCCCTGCAGAAATAGGCCACATCACTAATATGGGGCTCGAGAGTTGCATAGTATTAAATTGTAGGAGGGGCATGTCAGCACTGTAGCTCCTCCCCTTCCTGATTTTCTTCCAGTATCTTCATTGAAGTGCGTGAGTGGGTGTGTGGGGGTAAAACGACACGATTCCACCATGACGTTCATCTGTGGTTGGGGGTCGTTTATATTTTTGACCAAATGGGTGCATTTTGGGAGAGTTAGGTTGTTGGTTTGCTCTATTGAGCAGGGCTCCACTTTGGTTTTGCTGTGGGGCCCTATGAGTGGACACCCCTGCCCATAATACTTAACTATACTTTAGGTAGAATGCTCTTCATGAGGGTATTAGAGGGGTCGTGATGACATCACAGCACGGTAAGGGCTCACAGCCAATAGGTGCAGTGTTCATCACATAGACTATATGGAGCTACAGAAACTAGTAAGGCCCTATATATACTAAAACCAATATAATTCTGTATATTCCCTGATAGATCATGGCAGCTGAGATTTGATTTGTTGAGACTGAATTTCCTCAGTGCTGAAATCAAAAAAGCATTTTATATGTTCCTTAGGCTGGGATCTGCTGAGCGCCGTAATGCCATAAATCATCCGGTAACAGCCATTGTTTAGCAGCTCCTTGGATTCGCACTAGAGGAGGTGTAAAATTAGATCACTTCAAATCAAAGAGTTCTATTAAATAACAAGCAGAGGAAAAAGTTTCACTTCTCCAGATGGTGATAAATGAGGGCTTCTATCCCCCTCCACCGTCCCGCTTATACGCATGTGATTTCCCTATTGGCTGTAAGATGTAAAGCTTTATCCCTGATCCTAATCCAAGCTGCAGTCACTGCGGCTGCAAGAGCAAACGGAAAGTTCTCCATGTGTTCCAGATTTATAGATGTGCCCAAAAGTACCCCTCTTTATACATACTTTACTAAATTAGGGGTTAATACCTAATATCTCCGCTCATCGGTATAACTACAAGGGTGGCTGCCTTAGGACAAAGAAGTTAAAGCATTCTTGCCATCTCTCCGAAATGTCCGGTAGACTCCCAGAAAAAGTGGAGATATCCCAGGACTCCAGGAAGAGCATGCAAATCTTCCAGGTGCCCCGTCTCCTCTAGAATATACTCACCTATCCCCGTTCCTGCAGTCCTCTTCGCTTCTGGGTGCCGCCGCACATATCGTCCTGACGCCAGGGCGGATGTCAGGACGTTGATAGCGGTGTCTGGGAGCAGAAAGAACTGCAGGAATGGGGAGAGGTATCTGCACGTCTGGTCTTAAAGGGGTTGTCGACGCCTGGACAACTTATGACCTCTCTACAGGACAGGTCATCAGTATATGATCGGTGCGGGTGTCGGACCTCCACCGATCATATACTGATGACCTATCCTGTGGATAGGTCTTCAGTTGTCCGTGCGTGGACAACCCCTTTAAAGGCGGCGTACACCTTTGAAAACTTTTTTTTTTTAATCGAAATTGTTCATCATTCTGTTTCGTGCAACTTTCGAATTACTTTTTATTAATTTATTAAAAATTATTTGTGCTTTTTCAGATACTGCTGCTTGGTATCCTGTATACAGAGCAGCTGTATCTAGCCTTGAAACCGGAATCCGTCAGGTCAGCGGGACTGACTGGTTCAGGATCCACCCGTAATCGATCACATCTAAGTTATGAACGGTCACGCAGAACATGCTTTCATTGAACCCGTCAGTCCCAATACAGTGCTAGATAGAGCTGCTCTATATACAGGAAACAAAGCAGCTGTATCTCAAAAAGTAAAAATATTTTTTGATAAAAAGTAATTAGAAAGTTGCACCAATCACACTCACTGACATTTTTATTAAAAAACACCCAAAAAAACTTTTTCAATGGACTACCCAGCCTAGGTTTATGTGACTTTAGGGGGTCTTGTGTCACAAGGCAAATACAGCCAATGGCACCGGAGTGATGTTGTGTTGGTACTGGTCAGTGGTCTTTCTTTGCAGCGCTGGGGATGGTCTGTCTGCTTACGGCGAGTCAGTCTCTTCCGCTAAGGTAGCGACTTGCTACTCAGCCAATAAATCAAAGATCTCTGGTGGTTACTCATTCCTTTTTGTGTAACTTGCACTGAGCCCGGCATTCACACTCACAGCACTTTCCGCCTTGTTCGGATCTCCATGGCCCCTCTGACCCGATTCTTTAGAAAAGGACTGCAGCTTCTCTCGTCCCAGTTTGCCTCCCTCAGGCAGCACTCTCACACAGGACTCTCCGTCACCTCTGAGTCACACTCAAGATCTGATTCTGACTGCCATGTCTGCTACCCGGTGGCTCTTGCTCCACACTGCAGAGCTGATTTACTTCGCCTCTTGTTAAGTTATAGGAAACCCCAGAAATGCACACATTTATACAGACAGCCGAGAACCTTTACTTTCCGCCTTTTTCATGGAGATTCAGGTACTACATAAGTCATGCCCTACCCCAGACCAGACAATCCCCTATACAGACCCCAGACCACACTATCCCCTATACAGACCCCAGACCAGGTGTAATGTCCGTGGCTGCGGGCTGCGGGCTGTCAGCTCCAGCCTCCCCCTGACAGCCGCAACCACGAGTCGGCAAGTGCTGGCCCCAGCCTCCTAC
This sequence comes from Rhinoderma darwinii, assembly GCF_050947455.1. Lineage (NCBI taxonomy): Eukaryota > Metazoa > Chordata > Amphibia > Anura > Rhinodermatidae > Rhinoderma > Rhinoderma darwinii. Next base: position 12,907,004 of record NC_134687.1, on the reverse strand, counting down.
TCAGGAGACGCCAGCGCTCGTGTCCACTCACCTCTGCCAGATAATGTAGGGTGCGCGCGCACGCTCGTGCCCGCTCTTAAAGGGGCAGCGCGCTACACCGGACCTCATGGACGAACTTTGACCCATGAGTACCCTGGACTATAAGAGGGGTCCCTAGTTCTATGCCTGAGCATTGTTGTGTTCCCTATAGTTGGTCTATGTGATGGCCTCCTAGTGTGTTTCCTGTTCCAGTCCCTGTCCCTGTACCTATACTTGTTTCCAGTTCCTGTTCCTAGCAATCCATACCTTCCTGGTCTAGCACTGAGCTGTGCCAAAGTCGTGCTGTGCTGCTTCACGCCTGCTACCTAGTCCCAGCCGAGCCTGCCCTGCTGCTGTCTGAGCTGCCACAGGTACCTATAGAACTATAGACAATCACCTGCTCCCTGTTGGCCAGCTGCCTTACCGCCAAGGGGGTACGGCCCAGTGGGTCCACAGACCCTTCGTGACACCAGGCTATCCATGAATACATACCCCAGACCGGACTATCCCATACATAGAACCCAGACCAAACCATACCCTATACAGATCCAAGACTAGACTATGCCCTGTACAGACCCCAGACCAGGTTATTTCCTATACAAACCCCAAACCAGACTGTCCCCTTATACAGACCCCAGACCAGACTATCCCCTTATACAGACCAGACTATCCGCTTATACAGACCCCAGACCAGACTATCCCCTATACAGACCCCAGACCAGACTATCCCCTATACAGACACCAGACTAGACTATCCTCTATACAGACCCCAGACCAGACTATCCCATATACAGATCCCAGACCAGACTATCCCTTATACAGACCTCAGACTAGACTATCCCCTATACAGACCCCAGACTAGACTATCCTCTATACAGACCCCAGACCAGACTATCCCCTATACAGATCCCAGACCAGACTATCCCTTATACAGACTCCAGACTAGACTATCCCCTTATACAGACCCTATATTAGACTATCCCTATACAGACCCCAGACCAGACTATCCCCTATACATTCACCGGATAAGACTATCCCCTATACAGACCAGACTATACCCCTATACAGAACCCAGACCATACCCTACACAGAAACCAGACCAGACTATGCCCTATACAGACCCCAGACTAGACTATTCCCTTATACAGACCCCAGAACAGACCATTTCCTATACAGACCCCAGACTAGACTATCCTCTATACAGACCCCTAGACCAGACTATCCCCTATACAGATCCCAGACCAGACTATCCCCTATGTAGACCCCAGACCAGACTATCCCCGAATACAGACCCCAGACCGGACTATCCCGTACATAGAACCCAGACCATACCCCATACAGATCCAAGACTAGACTATCCCCTATACAGACTATCCCCTAAACAGACCCCGGACCAGACTATCCCCTATGCAGTCACCAGACCAGAATATCCCCTATGCAGACCAGACTATACCCCTATACAGACCCCAGACCATACCCTACTCAGAAACCAGACCATACCATACCCTACACAGACCCCAGACCAGACTATCCCCTATACAGACCCCAGACTAGACTATTCCCTTATACTGACCTCAGACCAGACTATCCCCTATACAGACCCCAGACCAGATTATTTCCCATACAGATCCCAGACTAGACTATCCTCTACACAGACCCCAGACCAGACTATGCACTATACAGACTCCAGACTAGACTATCCCCTATACAGAGCCCAGACCAGACTATCCCCTTATACACACCCCAGACCAGACTGTCCCTTATACAAAGCCCAGACAAGACTATCCCCTGTACAGAGCCCAGACCAGACTATCCCCTTATACACACCCCAGACCAGACTGTCCCTTATACAAAGCCCAGACTATCCCCTGTACAGAGCCCAGACCAGACTATCCCCTTATACACACCCCAGACCAGACTGTCCCCTTTACAGACCCCAGATTCAGAAAGCATTCTAGAACCTGAGTAAGGGCCTGTTCACACTTTTGTCAGAGTTTCCGTGGTTCTGCTCCATCAGAGGAGAGGATTAGTACAGCAAAAATACCAGAAGCGGCGGTATGACAAATACCATTGGTGCCCAATGGAACCCATTGACTTTAATGGGTTCTGTCGTGCTTCCATCAAGGTGTCTGTAGTTTTACCGGAAACAATAGCAGCATGTTGCGCTACTGGATCTGGTATTTTTGACCGGATCTGTAATGGAGGCCCCAAACAGAGCCTCCCACCCAGAAGTGCACAGGCCCATTAGGTGAAGCAAGCCTTGGGGCTCATTCGGACGAGCGTATATGTAGTCCGTGTGACGACAGTTAAAACAATGGCCGTCACATGGACTCATGTATTTCAATGGGGCCGTTCACACGACCGTTGTTTCAACGGAGCGTGTGAAGGGTCCATGAAAAAAATAGGACATGTCCTAGCTTTTTTGCTCTTCACGTATCACTCCATAGACTCTAGTCTATGGAGGATGTGTAATAACGCGTCCCGCACGGGTGCACATCGGATGTGAAAAACTGTAGTTTTTCACGTCCAAGGTTGGCTACGTGCGTCTGAATGTAGCCTTAAAGAGACAGTGTGATTCCTGTGGAGACAATAATTCCAGAATTACAACCTAACCCCACTCATAACCTGGAAACATAGGTTTTAATATAGTTAACCACTAGAGTTCCTGAAAGCTGAGATATGGGGAGTAGTTTTTATGGGAGTCTGTTTTGTGGCATGGAGGAAACACCGCCTGTGTTTTTCTTCACATAGACAGGCTCTAGCTTAGCTGCATTGTCTGTTGGGAGTATTAGGTAGTCTAAAATTTACTCCCCTCTCATCGCTGACTCAACCTGCTTTCAGATGATCATAATATTGCTGCATTTTAGGGTTTCAACGTTTTGTAGAACCCCATGGTAATCTAAACTTGGTTTTATAGGACCGGGCCTCACACTGAAGCTCGGCTTTTTCAGATTGGCTTCTGTTTATAACCACAAGCCCACCAGGGATTCAGTACATAATTGTACACAAGTAGCTAAACCACCAGTGAGAAGAAAAGGTAACCACCGTAAATATACTGAGGGAAATGAGTCTCAATAAGTGGGGGACCCTGTAGATGATTCAATGGGGGTACAGAAGCTGTAGGTATAGGGCGTATGGAGCAGAGACAAGTTTCTGCCAGGCTTAAAAGTATCCGACCATTAAAACTTCACAGGAATTTTTGAATTAATGAAATTAATTTATGGCTGAGTCTGTAATGAGATTTTGTCATTAAACTGCACAACAATGGCGCCATCTGTTCTGGCGCTTTATAAAAACATATTAATATCGCTAGCCTGTCGTTTAAAGCTACATCCACACGCCTCCGCCATTCATCAGAGAGGGACGCTGTTGACTTATTTTAATTTATCTGGAGGCAAAAGTCATGTCTTGTTAATTGTTACACGTATAGTAATGAGAAAGTGATGGATCCCATAGAAAAGGCGCAGACGCCGATGTCAGCTCCATCCGGATTTGCAGATATTAATGGGAATCCTAGAAGGAAATTATACAAGAGGCACATAATCATCTAAAAATGTATCGGATCTCTAGGGAAGGTGCCAGGTTGTGATTGGGATTATCCACTTAGGGCAGAACCTTTCCATATCTCCTATTACATAGTTGCCAACAGTCCCGAATTTGCCAGGACTGTCTGTATTATTTAAGGACAATTCGGATGAATATTTCTTGCGGGCAGTGTCCGACATATGCAGGAATAGCTAGACTACCCCGCCAGTTTTCTTTTTGTTTTAAATCACTTCTCCTCGCTCCTGGCTACCATTCTCCAGGTCCGGCTTCTGGCCACCATCAGGAGGTCATGTGCGGGGCCGAAGAGAAACCAGAGCTGCTGAAGAGGACTCAGGAGAGGGGAGTAATTAAAGGGGTCTGAATTGTGGATTGTGGTCTGGGGTCTGAATATTGGGGTCTGAATTATGAGGTCTGGGGTCTTATTTTATGGGGTCTGATCTGGAGTCTGAAAAATAGGGTCCGGTCTGGGGTTTGGATTATGAGGGCTAAATTTTGGATTCTGAATATTTGGGTCTGGTTTACAGGTTTGGTCTGGGGTGAGTAAGAGGGGCGAGGAGAGGTGAGTTATTAAAGGGGTTTTAATTCTGGGTTCTGAATATTGGGGTTGGAATTAAGGGGTCTTAGGTTTGAATAATAGGGTCTGGTCTGGGGTCTGCATTTTGCGGTCTAGAAGAGGCTGGACGCAGCCCGCAGGGATTAAGGGAAGCCGACATGACCGTCCTGGTAGGGAAAGGGTTAATTAGGTAAGGGAGAGTTGGAGGGAGTTGGAGGGGGGACGGGGAGGAGTTAAGGGGGACGGGGGGCCGTTACTGAGCTTCCCGCTGTTTCTCGGCATTGAGCCGGAAGCAGTGGGAGGAGTAACACAAAAACAGTAAGCTCCCACCCTCCCACCCTTGGTTTGTTACTCCTTAGGTCTTATGTACGTCCGTCTATGAGCGTTGTGTTGTATTTGTGTTCTTATTTAACATGTTTTTCTTTCTTCCGGAGTAGGTTCTGTTGTCATGGCAGCTGGCGGGGGGAGTCCTTGAGGCCAGTCAGTACAAAATGGTGGGGGGGTCGCATCGGGGGTATGCGTCCCCCAAAAAAGGTACATGGTTGAAGACTTCATCGGGTGTTATCCCTTTGAAGTGGTCTTCTGGTAGAAGGTATATCACTTGAAGGCTTCATCGGGTGTTATCCCTTTGAAGTGGACTTCTAGTGGTCGGTATATCACTTGAGGGCTTCATCGGGTGTTATCCCCTTGAAGTGGACTTCTAGTGGTTGGAGCCATCTGCAGAGGTGAACGGTGCTTCCGAGCTGGTTTACGGCTGGAGGTAATTGGTGGTTTGCAGATGGCTAATTCGGTGTGTTCTTAAAAAAGGAATATCTGAAGGGGCTTCAAGGACTTCCTCTGCTCGGGTTAATGTTAACGTTAAATTGTTATTTACGATTCTGACCCATGTTGGGTCATGTGAATTATTAGGAGGAATTCTCTGGTGCATTCCTAACTAGTTATCCGAATGTTTCGGATTTAAATTGTTTTTATAAAACTGTGAAATTAATAAACGGCTGCTGTGGCCATTTCACATCCAACCTCGGTGTCATGTGTCTTTACTAAAGTGGGGGTGGGGGGATAGTATGGTCTAAGGTTAACACACGACTCTACTTAGGCAGGTCAAGTCTAGGTCTCCTCACTCCCGGCTCCTCTTCCTCAGGTCCGGCTCCTGGCAAGCATCAGGAGGTCATGTACGGAGCTGAAGAGAAACCAGAGCTACAGAAGAGGCGCCAGGAGCGAGGGAAAGTGAATAATTAAAGGGGTCTGCTCTGGGGTCTGAATACTGCGGTTTTCATTTTGAGGTCTGGGGTCTGAATTATGGGGTCTGTCCTGGGGTCTGGATTATGTGGTTTGGTCTGGATTAAAGGGTCATGTAGGCTTTATAAAAACTGTATCTTTAACAGTAAATGGGTTTGAATAGGACAGAGCTGAAATACCGGACTCAGCTCATGGACAAGAGTGGTGCTATTTCCCCCAAAAAAAGCAAGCCTTTATTATAGATAGATAGATAGATAGATAGATAGATAGATAGATAGATAGATAGATAGATAGATAGATAGATAGATAGATAGATAGATAGATAGATAGATAGATAGATAGATAGATAGATAGATATGAGATAGATAGATATGAGATAGATAGATATGAGATAGATAGATAGATAGATAGATAGATAGATAGATAGATAGATAGATAGATAGATAGATAGATAGATAGATAGATAGATAGATAGATAGATAGATAGATAGATAGATAGATAGATAGATAGATAGATATGAGATAGATATGAGATAGATAGATAGATAGATAGATAGATAGATAGATAGATAGATAGATAGATAGATAGATAGATAGATAGATAGATAGATAGATAGATAGATAGATAGATAGGGGATAGATAGATAGATAGATAGATAGATAGATAGATAGATAGATAGATAGATAGATAGATAGATAGATAGATAGATAGATAGATAGATAGATAGATAGATAGATAGATAGATAGATATGAGATAGATAGATAGATATGAGATAGATAGATAGATATGAGATAGATAGATAGATAGATAGATATGAGATAGATAGATAGATATGAGATAGATAGATAGATAGATAGATAGATAGATAGATAGATAGATAGATAGATAGATAGATAGATAGATAGATAGATAGATAGATAGATAGATAGATAGATAGATAGATGATAGATAGATATGAGATAGATAGATAGATAGATAGATAGATAGATAGATAGATAGATAGATAGATAGATAGATAGATAGATAGATAGATAGATAGATAGATAGATAGATAGATAGATATGGGATAGATAGATAGATAGATAGATAGATAGATAGATAGATAGATAGATAGATAGATAGATAGATAGATAGATAGATAGATAGATAGATAGATAGATAGATAGATAGATATGGGATAGATAGATAGATAGATAGATAGATAGATAGATAGATAGATAGATAGATAGATAGATAGATAGATAGATAGATAGATAGATAGATAGATAGATAGATAGATAGATAGATAGATGATAGATAGATAGATAGATAGATAGATAGATAGATAGATAGATAGATAGATAGATAGATAGATAGATAGATAGATAGATAGATAGATAGATATGAGATAGATAGATAGATAGATAGATAGATAGATAGATAGAGCAACCAATGAGAAAATTCTTCTGATTTAAGCCTTATTCACACGAGCGCGTCCGATCTACAAAAAACGGACCATATGACTGTCCCGGCTACGTCCATGTGGTTTCCGTGTTTCATCTGTTTTCCTCCCGGCTTTGCTGTTATTTTTTTTTTGCATTTCTTTTCCAACTGATCCGTGAAGAAAGAACAGAATATGAATGTCGTCCGTGCGCTGTCCGTTTCTTTTTTCATGCATCCATAGACTTCAATGGATGAGTGAGTTTCTCGCAACAGACAGGCGCTCCGTAGAAGAAAACGGATGTGTGAACAGCCCCATAGACTTGTATGGGTCAGTGTGATGTCTGCTGTTAAAACGGACAGCGCAAGGATGAGAAATACGATGAATGGGGATAATCTGTGTGTGGTTACCCGATGCTGTTGTCGCGGCAGAATACGCTGCAGAAATGGCGTAGAGAGGTGTAATGTCAGTTTTTTTTAGTGAGGCAGTTTGCAATTTCGCCCCATTAAACGCAATGGGAGGCTTTTTAGAAGCCGAAAAAGCGCCGGAATCAGCATGAATTGTCCGCTGTGTGCACGAGGTCTAAAGGTTCTCTACTCTGTAACTGTCCAATAATCCAGAATATTTCATAATCCAGCTCTGACCAGGTTTTATTGATGTCGGATTAAAGGAATTTCACAGTAAATTGTAGTAGTAAAACATTCTGAGTTCCCTTGTACTGTATGGAATATATACCGCTCCAGGTCCGCTATGGTATATAATATCACATGTGGTCTAAGTGGCGTCTACATTACCGATTCCGCTCAGTTCCACTATGTCAGCGCATCATTGTCTGTATAATGGGGGCTCCCCCACATCTCTGAATACTAAACCCCTCAGATTTGGAATATACTGTGACTAATTAGGGGAAGGCACTGAATACCTCACATGTTGCTGCTCTCCAGGGATTTGGGCCAATTACATTACCTGTATCTGAGCACGGAAAATGTGAGATGCAAAGTGAGAATTTTGTGTAATTATTTCAAAATAGCTCTTAGCAATTATCCGTGCAGATGTTACCGGGACCCAAACAAAAGAATTCAGTGTAGAATCAACCGCAGGAAGAGCGCAACAACAGCTCCGAGCAAATCCATATATAATACTAGAAGTGTATGATCTAATATATTACACCATGGAAATCTATCATCTATCTATCTATCTATCTATCTATCTATCATCTATCTATCTATCTATCTATCTATCTATCTATCTATCTATCTATCTATCTATCTCATATCTATCTATCTATCTATCTATCTATCATCTATCTATCTATCATCTATCTATCTATCTATCTATCTATCTATCTATCTATCTATCATCTATCTATCTATCTATCTATCTATCTATCTATCTATCTATCTATCTATCTATCTATCTATCTATCTATCTATCTATCTATCTCATATCTATCTATCTATCTATCTATCTATCTATCTATCTATCTATCTATCTATCTATCTATCTATCTATCTATCTCATATCTATCTATCTATCTATCATCTATCTATCTATCTATCTATCTATCTATCTATCTATCTCATATCTATCTATCTATCTATCTATCTATCTATCTATCTATCTATCTATCTATCTATCTATCTATCTATCTATCTATCTCATATCTATCTATCTATCTATCATCTATCTATCTATCTATCTATCTATCTATCTATCTATCTATCTATCTATCTATCTATCTATCTATCTATCTATCTATCTATCTATCTATCTATCTATCATCTATCTATCTATCTATCTATCTATCTCATATCTATCTATCTATCTATCTATCTATCTATCTATCTATCTATCTATCTCATATCTATCTATCTATCTATCTATCTATCTATCTATCTATCTATCTATCTATCTATCTATCTATCTATCTATCATCTATCTATCTATCTATCTATCTATCTATCTATCTATCTATCTATCTCATATCTATCTATCTATCTATCTATCTATCTATCTATCTATCTATCTATCTATCTCATATCTATCTATCTATCTATCTATCTATCTATCTATCTATCTATCATCTATCTATCTATCTATCTATCTATCATCTATCTATCTATCTATCTATCTATCTATCTCATATCTATCTATCTATCTATCTATCTATCTATCTATCTATCTATCTATCTCATATCTATCTATCTATCTATCTATCTCATATCTATCTATCTATCTATCTATCTATCTATCTATCTATCTATCTCATATCTATCTAGCTATCTATCTCATATCTATCTATCTATCTATCTATCTATCTATCTATCTATCTATCTATCTATCTATCTATCTATCTATCTATCTATCTATCTATCTATCTATCTATCTCTATCTATCTATCTATCTATCTATCTCATATCTATCTATCTATCTATCTATCTATCTATCTATCTATCTATCTATCTATCTATCTATCTATCTATCTATCTATCTATCTATCTATCTATCTATCTATCTATCTATCTATCTATCTATCTATCTATCATAGGGTCTGTGCATTACTTCGCTGTGTGTATGAAGTCATAAAACCTTTTTCTTGTCTTAAAGGGGTTGTAACAGAATCGACAATTACCCCCTATCCACAGGATACCGTAGGTGATTATTGTCTGATCACTGGGACCCTAAATCTCCACCTTGCAGTCAACAGGTGAGGAAGAACGAGGGGTTTGAGATTCCTGTTCTCATGATCAATGGAAGTCCCAGCGATCAGAAAACGATCACCTATCCTGTGAATGTGGGATAATTGACCATTATTATGATTATTATTATTTCTATTATAACATATTATTTATTATGCATTAAATAGTTTTTTTGTAGGATTAAAAAACAATACTTCATTACACTTTACACCTATATGTTGTTATCACATGATCTGGTCGCCATCCGCCTATTCATAGCTGTTGATGTTGTATTTGGCGCTCTCCGGCATCCACGTCGTTGTTTATTTTCTTGCGCCTTTTTAAATTGTGTGTGAAGTCACTAATGAACGAGCGGGGATTAAATTAGCGAGTCTAAAAATAAATCACAGAAGTTGTGGGGGAGACCCGATCATCATCATCATTGTCATTGTTAGTATTTCTGCACGGCAGGGGAGACACAACCTCTCATTATCTCCTTCAGTCCCACTCCTCTATATAACTCATCAGCTGCAGAAAGTGGCGTTGCAGGCGGGTCCTCGTCAGACTATAAGTCTCCCCCTCATTATATCAGTACAGTCGGATTAAAAGTTTACTAATTAAGAAGATAATTACAGGAGCCATGTTTGTTTCTTTTCTCGGAGTTTCCATTTAGTTTACTTTGCCAGGTGTGTATGTCCAGGTTGCCTAGCAACCACGTGACTTCTTGTCTGGGTGACCACCGTTAGAATACATGTAGCTCAGTATGAGCACAGAATTCCCATACCCATTGGCTGAATAAATATATAATAACTGATGTCATCACGTCAGTCTTCATCTAGAGGCATAACTAGCGGGGCTGTGGCCTCGGTCCCAATGAGATTGGGGGGCCCTTTTAGCGGCGCAACTGCTACATCACTGAGTGGGCCCCGTCGCGTTCCCAGTGGGTGTGACCGGGCACAGGGGAAGGGGGCCAGCAGGTGGCCCACACGGATCAACATGGTCTCTGCCTCAGTGCAAAAAAGGTCCTGGTGCTGGTCATCGCCAGAATGTTATATCCGACACAACATCCAGCGTGAGGACCTACTATGCTCCATGGCAGGGATCTTGTGCAGCCTGTGGGGACCGGGGCAATGAGTAAATGCATTAATCTCTGATCTGGGGTCTGTTTTAGGGGTCCATACTACTTGCTTTGGAGGCACAAAGGGGAATTATTACTTTGGGGGAACAAAGCGGGCATTATTACCATGTGGGGGGCATAAAGGGGGATTATGGTGGACACAAAGTGGGTATTATTACTATGTGAGGGCACAAAGAATAGAACAATTACTGTGGGCTACAATTGGGGAGTTTTTTTCCGTGTGGGGCACAAAGGGGGGCACTATTACTTTATAAGGGGCACTGAAAGAGGCATTGATACCACTGAACGTTTGGGACGGGCAACAGTGGGCCGCAGTGAAGGGAAGTAGTGAAGTGGGAGAGTCCCAAGCTGAATTTATAATTTTTCGCAAAATGTATGATCAGTAACTACGATTCTGGGATGAGATACTGCGCCACATTACAGATGATGAGAAACCTGGTCTGGCGGAATGGGTTAGTGTGGGCCGGGCTCCGGGGGCATGTGCGGCAGGCACTGTATCAAGTGTTATCATTATCTGCTCGATATTCCCGGTCATTTGTAAGTGCTATTATAATCTTATAGATCTGCCCCAGTCACCTATAAGTGTTATTAGTATCTGCTAAATCTGCCACCGGTCACCTGTAAGTGCTATTATTATCTGCTAGATCTGCCCCAGTCACCTGTAAGTGTTATCATTTATCTGCTAGATCTGCCCTGGTCACCTGTATGTGCTATTATTATCTGCTAGATCTGCCCCAGTCACCTATAAGTGATATTATTACCTGCTAGATCTGCCCTGGTCACCTGTAAGTGTTATTATTATCTGCTAGATCTGCCCCGTCACCTGTAAGTGTTATTATTATCTGCTAGATCTTCCCTGGTCACCTGCAAGTCTTATTATCTGCTTGATCTGCCCCAGTTACCTGTAAGTGTTATTATTATCTGCTAGATCTCCCCCGGTCACCTGTAAGTGTTGTTATTATTATCTGCTAGATCTGCTCAGTTCACCAGTAAGTGATATTACTATCTGCTAGATCTGCCCCAGTCACCTGTAAGTGCTATTATTATCTGCTAGATCTGCCCCAGTCACCTGTAGGTACTATTATTATCTGCTAGATCTCCCCTGGTCACATGTTAGTGCTATTATTATTTGCTAGATCTGCCCTGGTCATCTGTATGTGCTATTATTATCTGGTAGATCTGCCCTGGTCACCTGTATGTGCTATTATTATCTGCTAGATCTGCCCCGTCACCTGTAAGTTTTATTATCTGCTATATCTGCCCCGGTCACCTGTAAGTGTTATTATTATCTGCTAGATCTGCCCTGGTCATCTGCAAGTGTTATTATCTGCTAGATATGCCCCTGTCACCTGTAAGTGTTAATATTATTTGCTAGATCTGCCCCGGTCACCTGTAAGTGTTATTATTATCTGCTGGATCTGCTTCGTTCACCAGTAAGTGCTGTTATTGTTTGCTAGATCTGCCCTGGTCATCTGTATGTGCTATTATTACCTGGTAGATCTACCCTGGTCACCTGTAAGTGTTATTACGATCTGCTAGATCTTCCCTGGTCACCTGTAAGTGTTGTTATTATTATCTGCTCGATTTTCCCGTTCACCTGTATGTATTAGGCTGGGTTCACACGAGCATGTTATGTCCGTAATGGACGGAACGTATTTCGGCCGCAAGTCCTGGACCGAACACACTGCAGGGAGCCGGGCTCCTAGCATCATAGTTAAGTACGATGCTATGAGTCCCTGCCTCGCTGCAGGACAACTGTCCCGTACTGTAATCATGTTTTCAGTACGGGACAGTAGTTCCACGGAGAGGCAGGGACTCCTAGCATCGTACATAACTATGATGCTAGGAGCCCGGCTCCCTGCAGTGTGTTCGGTCCGGGACTTGCGGCCGAAATACATTCCGTCCTTTACGGACGTAACATGCTCGTGTGAACCCAGCCTAATTGTAATCTTCTAGATCTGCCCTGGTCACCTGTAAGTGTTATTATTATCTGCTAAATCAGCCCAGATCATCAGTAAGTGCTATTATTATCTGCTAGATCTACCCTGGTCACCTGTAAGTGCTATTATTATCTGCTTGATCTGCTCTGGTCACATGTTAGTTCTAATATTCTCTGCTGGATCTGCCCCGGTCACCTGAAAGTGCTATTATTGTGAAGTGGAAGCATCTAGGAGTAACAACAGCTCAGCCACAAAGCGGTCGATTGTGCAAACTGACAGAGCGGGTTCGCTGAGTTCTAAAACTTAGGGCTTATTCACACGAACTCATGCGCGTCGCACAGACCTATGTTAATGAACGGGGCCGTTCAGACTGTCAGTGAATTTCACGCAGCGTATGTGCGCTGCGTGAAACTCACGACATGTCCTATATTTGCCCGTGTTTTGCGCTGCACGCACCCATTAAAGTGAATGGGTGCGTGCAAATCACGCTCGGCACACGGAAGCACTTCCGGGTGCCGCGCGGGATGTGCGTTAGGCGGGATTCACACGACCGGGTCGTTCCCGAGCCCGAGTGTCGGCCGGTAAAATCGGCCATTTTGCCCGGCCGGTTTGCATAAAGTTATGCATCCGTGCCGGGCCGGGCAGATCCGGACAGTGACATCAGCGGCAGCTCCTGAAGGGGAATCCCCATGTGTTCGGGGATTCCGCTTCAGGAGTTTCCCCTGATGTCACTGCCCAGATATGGACAGAGACATCAAGCGCTCTGTCCAGGAGCGGAATCCCCGAAAACACGGGGATTCCGCTCCTTTAAAGAGCTAAAGTGCGGCTAGCACATAGCACATAGCAGAGCGGGGAGATACCTCCCTGCTCTGCTATAGTGGCGTCGCTGCAGTAGTAGCAGCCGCAGCAGCAGCTGCTGCTACTAGCGGCGCCAAAAGGTGTCGCCGAGCCAGGGTGCTTTTAACAAGCAGGGGAAGGGAGCCAGCGCAGCGCTCCCTCCACCTGCTGTACACCCCGGCCCTGCAACACAGTGTACAGCGATGCCATTCGTCAGAATGGCATCAACTCCTCCTCCTCACATGCACTCTGCGCTGTGAGGAGGAGGAGATAGAGCGCAAGCGCCGGGAAACCCGGCCATCACTCGGAACACATTCCGGTGATGGCCGTGTAATACCCGGCCCCATAGACTTCTATGGGAGCCGGGCGGCCGGGTGCCCGGGCAAAGATAGAGCATGTCCTATTTTTTGACGGCCGGATTTCCCGGCCGTCAAAAAATCGGTCGTGTGAATAGCCCCATTAGGGGTCTATCATTCCTAATGCAGCCGGGTGCCGGCCGATTTATGAACGGCCGGCACCCGGACGGGAAACCCTGCCGTGTGAATGAGGCCTTACAGTACTAAAAACTATGAATGAAAACAGAAAAGCATCACGTGCTTTTCTGTTTACAAACATCCAAACAGAGTGTCATAATGATGGTGGCTGCGCGAAAATCTCGCAGCCGCGCGTCATACGCTGATGACACACGGAGCTGTTAAGTGCCTTTTGCGCACGCAAAACGCATCGTTTTTTTGCGTGCGCAAAAAGCACACGCTCGTGTAAATCAGGCCTAAAGGTTTGGACTGGGATGTGATAAACGGGCTCATATGGGTGTGATGGTCGGGTGTCCACATACTTTTGGCCCTGTAGTGTAAGTGAAGTAGCATGAAAGCCAAATCTGCTTTTTATTTTGCGTATTCCTTTAAAAAAAATGGACAAAAAAAATCCCATAAAACCTTTGGGCTACGGCTATAACGGCAGGATTTTCCGTGAGACGTTTTTAATGTTACCTATTTACAGAAGAAGGAGATAAAAACGCGTCGGACGGGGAACAGATCTTACAAACATGAGTTAGGATTCTTTCGAAAACTTTACGGCTCGTCGTATCTCTCTCAAGGACGCTTCTCCGTGTAATCACTGGGTAGAGGAGCTCTCCGTACCTTCCACTGCCGCGAATGTAAAACACCGGGACAGGAGGACGGCAGAAACGCGCGAGCACAGCAGAGCCAGTGAGGAATACTCATCTAGCAGAGATCAGATCCGTCACAGTTCACTGACCATTACATGGCACGAGTGGAGTCCGTATGGCCGTTTGGGGTCTCCTTACTGATGTAAAAGTCAATATTTCTTTTATGAAACGCTGCGGGGTAATTCTCGCAGGGAGCGCAGTTGCGCACAGGCGATTAGCCTACTCCAAGTGATTATCCGTCTGAAATATATCTCCATTCTACAGCTGCTGGCCGAAAAAAAAAGGAATTATTTCCTCTGGGCCTTGTGACCGTACAGACTTTTACCTATTTTACCTGGTTCTCCGCAGAGATAGACTGAAATGATGTAGCAGAGGTGAATTTGTTATTTAACTCTTTGGGCCTGCATTGTTAATGCGTCATGATAACTCTGTGAGATTTGGCAGCTCGGTAGGTTTAGCAGCGGACCTACACAAAACCAAAGATAAAAAGCTGCAGTCCTATGTAAAGGCTCATGTAACGCAATCACTTGTGTCGATTGACCAATTCAGTCACAGTAGACTTTGCTTCATCAGACAAATGCAGATTTGTTACATCAAGATCAGCTGTACTACAGCAGAGAAACTCAGCTCTGCTACATCTCACAAATTCAGCTCTGCTGTATCAGACAAATTGACATCAGCTTATATTGCAGCAGGGTTGAATTTGTAATTTGACTCTTGGGGGCTGCATTGTTGGTACATTGTAATAACCGTCTAAGATTAGACCGCTAAGTAGGTTTAGTGGCAGTCCTTCTGAAGAACCACAGAGAAAACATAGGACCTGCAGTCCCATGTAAAGCAATATTGTATCAATTAGCTAACTCAGTTCAATCAGAGAAACTGAACTTTGCTTCAACAGACAAATGCAGCCTTGTAACATCAGACAAACTCAGCTCTGTTACATTAAACAAACACAACTTTGGTACATGTGACAAACTCAGCTCTGCTACCTATAAATGAGGTTTCTAGTGAAGCTCTGGTTTGGAGCCACTTTTATGATTTTACTACAGGAATGCATAACTAGCAATTCAATAATATAATGTTATTATCCCAGTCGATTGCTTTATAAGTGAGATACATTTTACCTTGGCTGATACATTGTAACAAACTATCAGCACAGGGCAGGCGAGAGATTTGTACTGCTAATCTGTTTAGCTCTCAGAAGATTGTCTACAATTATAGCAAACCCTCGGCTGTGATACGTGGTCTGTACAGGTTTTCAGTCTGTCGGTGTAAATAGGAATGTTTAAATTCACTGATAGCAAGCAGAGATCTTGAAAATTACCTTATTCCATTTTCAATAGATGGTCATGTGAGAAGTACATTGCTTATGGTTTAATCCATCTGCTACAGTGGTTCGGCTTTGTTATAGGGACATTGTTTGGATCTTATTGGATCTGTTGTCTTTTTATTGGTATTGATACATTTGTTGCCGCTGCTTAGCCACACCCCTTTTTAAGTCTCCACCCCTTTCAAATAAACTTAAATTCATTTTTGGCATACGCTGATTGATACCAGGGGTTGTCCAGGATTTCAAAAACAGAACCTTTTTTTTTTTCAGAAACAGCGCCACTTTTCTCTATAGGCTGTATCTGGTACTGCGGCTCAGACCCATTTGCTAGAATACTAAACACAGCCCATGAATATAAGTGGCGGTGGTTGCACCTCACTAGACCCTTTTACACTTTTCAATAGTGCCTAGAAAAAGGACATGCCTTAGTGCAAAGGAGTCGTGGCCTAAAAATGTACTGAGTTGCGTCCAAATTGCGCCAAAATTTTGGCGCAAAAAAAAAGTAGCCTGATTTATTTCCTGTAAGCCATGCCCACTTGTCTATTGATGTGCTATAAGTGTTTAAAACACGTCATAAATGGCGTGCGTCAATTTTTTTCTCGATTCTGGCGCACTATGGGGAAGTACGTTTTCCAAGCTGAAAATGGGGTATTATACAGTATCCAGAGAAGGCGGAAAATTGGTTAATATCACCATCAACTTTTATTTTGACAGACGACATTTTGCGTTTGTCTTGTGTAATGGAGCGCAGCAGTGTACGAGGCGCTATAAGCGGCGTACGTATAGATATTTACCCTCATTGCCAGGCGATGTATCTTTTATTAGAGCGCCGTATAACTGTAGCGCAGTCAATCATATCATCATCACACACTGGAGTGCAGGCAGAGGATTGGGAATCGGTGAATTAGGGACTGACGTTCCTCGCATTATCCCGTCAATCTTCTGGAAGACAAAGAATATTTCACTGGCGATCAAAGTCTCTCGGCAGCTGTAATGGAACGGAAAATTGTTCCATATTTACTAAGAAATATCACTTGAAGGTAAGAGCTTCTTCTGCACAGACGGAGGTGCCGCATTGATCCGCTCTCTTTATGTAGAATATAGATCTAACCGCGAGCATTCTGCCCCCCGCTGGACACAAGACACATAACCCTCATCTGCGATCGGATTATTGAGCTGGGAGTAAGTAGCCGCTTTTATATACAAGTCATTGACTCGATTACGGCTGCGATGTAAATCTCCCTCTTACCGGAGGATCGTAAACTGCAGATCGAGACACAGCGGAGGTCCCGCGTGCAGCGCAGCGATGTCCTGGTATGTGCCGTCACCGGCAGCAGGAAGCCCATGGCAGCGGTAGAAGCCTATAGACCGTTCGCTTCATGCCAGACAACCAATGAGTCATTGGGGAGTACAGATGTAGCGATCTTTAACTTGACCCCTAAAAAGTACAGACGTAGCGATCTTTAAATTGACACTTTACGCCTTAAATTGTAACTAAACTTTTTTTTAAATGTTGACATGTCAGAAGTTTTGATCGGTGGAGGTCCAATCACTGAGAGCCCACCGATGGCTAAAACGAAGGGGCAGAAGCGCTCGGGTGAACAATGTGCCGCTGTGTTTCTGATCAGCTTTCCTCGGAGCGGTGTACAGGCTCAATGGAAAGCAGGGGCGTAACTAGCAAAGACTGGACCCCACAGCAAACTTTTGACTGCCCCCCCCCCTCGCCTGGTTGCCACACACAGCCCCCCTTGTAGATAGTGCCCTCTGTAGATAGTGCTCCCCTGTAGATTGTGCCGTACAGCCCCCCCCCGTAGACAGTGCTATACAGCCCCCCTGTAGATAGTACCACACACCAATTGTAGATAGGGCCACCCCCCCCCCCTGTAGATAGTGGCATACAGCCCCCTGTAGACAGTGCCATACATCCCCCCCCTGTATATGGTGCTATACAGCCACCTTGGAGATAGTGCTCCCCACCTCCTCCTTGTAGATAGTGCCATACAGCCCCCCTGTAGAGAGTGCCATACAGCCCCACTGTAGATAGCTCCAGATACAGCCCCCCTGTGGATAGCGCCATACAGCCCCCTTGGAGATAGTGCCATACAGCCCCCCTGGAGATAGTGCCATACAGCCCCCCTGTATATAGTGCCATACAGCCTCACTGTAGATAGAGCCATACAGCCCCCCTGGAGATAGTGCCATACAGCCCCCCTGTAGAGAGTGCCATACAGCCCCACTGTAGATAGCTCCAGATACAGCCCCCCTGTGGATAGCGCCATACAGCCCCCTTGGAGATAGTGCCATACAGCCCCCCTGGAGATAGTGCCATACAGCCCCCCTGTATATAGTGCCATACAGCCTCACTGTAGATAGAGCCATACAGCCCCCCTGGAGATAGTGCCATACAGCCCCCCTGGAGATAGTGCCATACAGCCCCCCTGTAGATAGTGCCATACAGCCCCCCTGGAGATAGCTCCAGATACAGCCCCCCTGGAGATAGTGCCATACAGCCCCCTGTATATAGTGCCATACAGTCTCCCTATAGATAGAGCCATACAGCCCCCCTGGAGATAGTGCCATACAGCCCCCCTGTATATAGTGCCATACAGTCTCCCTATAGATAGAGCCATACAGCCCCCCTGGAGATAGTGCCATACAGCCCCCCTGGAGATAGTGCCATACAGCCCCCTGTGGATAGCGCCATACAGCCCCCCTGGAGATAGTGCCATACAGCCCCCCTGTAGATAGAGCCATACAGCCCCTCTGGAGATAGGGCCATACAGCCCCCCTGGAGATAGTGCCATACAGCCCCCCTGGAGATAGTGCCATACAGCCCCCCTGTGGATAGCGCCATACAGCCCCCCTGGAGAGAGTGCCATACAGCCCCCCTGGAGATAGTGCCATACAGCCCCCCTGTATATAGTGCCATATAGCCTCCCTATAGATAGAGCCATACAGCCCCCCTGGAGATAGTGCCATACAGCCCCCCTGTATATAGTGCCATATAGCCTCCCTATAGATAGAGCCATACAGCCCCCCTGGAGATAGTGCCCACCACCTCCTCCTTCTACACAGCCCGTTATTATTGTCTCCCAGCTTCCCACAAACCAGGGATGCCATACAGATATGCAGAGCTCCCAGTTTCCAACTGTTCTGTCTGTAAAAGTGTCAGTTTTCACTGCAGCTCTAGCATTCCGTTCATTCATAAGAATATATATCTGCTGCCTTTACTCCCTCACACACACATTAGATTGTCAGTAAATGAAATAACTAAAATTAGACGTCTACGGCCCCATTAATAGTAACAATTCAGGAGTCCATAAGGGTTGTCAGCCAGCTTAAAACCGATCCTAAATGACATACTGTTTAAATCTTCATCGTTATGTGGCGTGCCATTCCCTCTCTCTTCCTGCTCAGTGTCAATCTTTACTGCATTTCAGATATTTATATTTTTCCTGTGTGTGTGTCAGTCTTTACTGCATGTCTAGTATTCTATTCGCTTTTTTTTTTTAGTTCTAGATAAATCTGCACGGTCATGCAGTATGGCCCCCTCCTTTTCTCTCCTAGTCTTTACTGAAGTCCTGGAATTTTATTCAAGAACCAGGCTGCTCAGGATGAACAGTACAATGGGTTCCGTCCAGATAGGATTTGCAAGGAGGACAAGTATGAACATATATATATATACTGTATTTTATAATACATGCTGCCTCTATGGCGGCTCCCGGTGCAGCTCTGCCGGTGTAATACGTGGTTAATTCCCGGCACAATGATGGAGTACAGGACGATACCGTCAGTACAGCAGGAAGGTTTTCGTACTCTTAGATGCATTGTCCGCTTTGACCCCAATGACCTTTGCGGCAGTTCTTCTATATCTCTATGGGTTTGTCTTTTTCTCTTTGAGATTGCCCTCCGTCTTCTCAATGTGAGCCTCTGAAACGAGCAGAACGTGCCGTACCCGCGTGACAGCGCCGGCGCCAGCACTGTTATCAAACGCTACAGATGGAGTTCCTCTCATTGTTCCTGAGCAGGACACAGCAGATCCAATTATAACTCCGAATGTCACAATTGAATGGCCCCGGAGGTGCAGGCCGCCCCACAAAGACGACTTAAAACTGTCAGCTTAAATAGCACTTCCCGCATGACAAATGCCCTCAGGTCCTTCCCAAAAAAAGAAAAGTTGAGAATAGAAGAGAGAGGAGCGGTGGCGTCAGATGACACGGTAATGGCTCCGCTAATTGTATTACTCCAGCAGAAAATATTACCTTCTCCCTGCCGCTCACTGCCCGACACGTTTTTATTTGACATTTTTTACTCTAATTTTAGTTTTTTATTGGGTTTTTGTACAGCTGGAAGATATTCTGTACATTTACACTAATCCCGGTCCCCAGGAGCTCGCAATCTAATCTCTCTATCTCTAAGGGTATGTTCATACGGCAGCGTCCGTAACGGCCGAAATTACGGGGCTGTTTCCAGGAGAAAACAGCCCCGTCATTTCAGCCGTAACGGCATGTGCAGGCGCTTGAACGCCGCGTCCATTATGGACGTAACTGGAGCTGGTTTTCCATGGAGTCCATGGAAAACGGCTCCATTTACATCTGAAGAAGTGACATGACACTTCTTTGGCGCGGGCGTCTATTTACGCGCCGTCTTTTGACAGCGCCGCGTAAATATACGCCTCGTGTGAACAGACAAACGTCAGCCCATTGCTTTCAATGGGCAGATGTTTGCCAACGCTATGGAGGCACTTTTTCGGATGTAATTCCAGGCGTAAAACGCCCGAATTACGTCCGTAAATAAGCCATGTGAACATACCCTTATAGGAAGCCGATTTAAAGGGGACGACTCACCAAGATAATCCATTCTTTCCCAGGGAGGAATAGAAAGATACATTTTTGGACATTATGCCCCACCCATTTATATAGCACACGCCCCCAACATGGGGCAAATACCTAGGACTCTCTTCGGCACACCCTAAAATTAATACAGACCACACACCTGACCCCTAAACACATGCAGACCCCAGACTAGACCCCGCTAAACAAATACAGACCCACAAATAATTACAGATAGCCTTAGACCCCTAAACTAATAAACCCAGACCAGACTCCCTAAAAAAAGACCCCTTAAATGAATACAGACCCCACAGCCCAGACTAGACCCCGCTAAACAAATACAGACCCACAAATAAATACAGATAATCCCTGACCGCCTGATGCGTAATTTGGAGCTCGTGGGCCCCAATGCAAAATCTATAACGGCTCCCACCCCCCATATATAATTTATAATACTGGTGTCTATTAATGAGGCTCAGGGGCTTTTGGGCCCCTTCAGGCTCCAGGGCCCGTATGCAACTTCTACCTCTGTATGCCCTATGACTGCGCCCCTCCAGACTAGACCTCTCTAAACAAGCACAGACCCATAATAAATACAGATAGCCTTAGACCCCTAAACTAATAAACCCAGACCAGACTCCCTAAAAAAAGACCCCTTAAATAAATACAGACCCCAGATTAGAGTCAAGAACCCCTAAAAAAGACAAACTCCAGACTAGACCCCCTAAAAAATACAAATCCCAGAGCAGACCGCCCAAAAAATAGAGACATCAGACCCCTTAAATAAATGTGGACCCCAAATCAGACCCCCTAAAAAATGTTTAATGTGTCACTGTGTATAGTGCTGATGTTCTCCTATGTGGCATGGGAAGATTTTGAACCCCCATAAGTAGGGGCCGACCTCCAACTACTTCCCTCCAATCCCCTATAGCAACACCCCTGAGCTGCCGTTTAGGGTCATTAACAGCTGGAGAGACCAGACGTCATTTTTAAAGGGCACTTTTACCCAAATTGTCAAGATGGTCCAATGTTAATAAATCCGAAGTTGGCGTGATAGACAATTTGTTAATAAAGTTTTCAGGGGTACGGGTGTGTCTTTTCTTGGTTCTAGCTTCATAGATCTGGCCTGGAGGATCTCAGTGACCACTGAAGGTCACACCGGATGATGGAGATCTGCTGTTGTCACCCAAGGCATGCATGGACTGTTGCTATGCAACAACCAAGATAGATTTCAGTAGATGTCTCATTATGTAGAAAGCCAGAAGTACCGGCCTCAGACATCGTGTTTTCAGGTATTCACATGGAAGAATCTGGAGTTTATCTTTAACCATTTCCATCTGTTTCCACACATGGCTCAATAAATGATCTGCATGACAACTACAAGGGAAAATAACCTAAATCTCACTCTCTTATTAATTCTTGTTACTCCGCTTCTATAACCTTGTTTATTTTTTTAGCCCAAACTTGCTTCATTTCTGGTGTGGGCTGGGCCTAAACAAGCCGGTGCAACATAGAAAGACAGTCTGTTGTACAGCAGATAGAACTTCCTCTGCCCATGGAGCTACAGGGAGTCAAATGTTGGTCACCCAGACAGGAAGTCAGGTGGTTACTAGGCAACCAGAACTACAACTCCCGGAAGAATACATAGATGATATAATATAGATTTTATAATAGTATATATGACTAATTGAACTATCTTGATGCCGCAACTATGGAGCGGGTTAAGGTGGCCATACGCGTTAGATAGCTGTCGGCCGAACGCTCATTTGGCTGACAGCTATTTCTCCCAACTCCTCCATAAACATGTTTTTTCAATAGGGGGTGGGAATAAGCCACCGCCAGACTCCCCCCCCCCCTTGGAGCAAAGAATCGGGCGTGATAAAATCCAACATGGCGATCCTTCTGTAAGCGGGGGAGAGTCGGGAGACCCCCATACACATTAGATAGGACAATCCTGTCTAAATCGTTGGGTTTGGATGTCATTGACCCAATGTTTATGGCCGCCTTTACACTGTGTATCGAAATTATAGGTAGACCTGCCCATTGGTAGACCCAAATGTACAGCGGCCCATCGAATCCCTACAGTTCTGTATTATGAAGACACAGACACTCTGTGTGCTGTTGTAAGTTGCCTCCATGCGGCATCGTATTTGCCTCTAGAAGCCATGCTTCTAGGGTAGAATACCTCTGTAAAGCCTCTGAGTTTTTTGCAGAAATTTGAAAGCAGATTTTGCCATGTCTGCTCTTGTCGTTTTTCGCGGCCAAAAAACGTTGTGAAAAAGTGTTGGAAACAAGCGTCACAGGTTTTTCCTGCCTACCATTGATCTCAAATGGAGGTCAGAGGTGGAACCGCGGCAAGAAGGGTCACGCCCACTTTTTTTTGTGGGGGGGGGGAGCTTCTGCCTCCCAATTTCCACGTCAAAATCAGCGCCAAAAAACTCTGTGTGAACTGGGCCTAATAAAGCAAAGAAGAAACCTCAGTAAGAAAAAAACCTCTATATGAAATTAGTATGGGCCTTTACGGGCAGCCTATTGGGGTTGTATTCTAGATCCGTACAACAACGATCCATAATAATGCCATGTGCCTGAGTTTATAGGCTAAGATTCCCAACCTTCCCGTTTGTCAACAGACTGTCCCTCAAACGGGACCACAAAGAGGCCAGGCTCATGCTAATTTGCATATACAGGAAAGTTCCGGGGCAGAAAGGGGCGGGGCTTGAATGTTCTGTGATTTGGGATTGATTGGTGAACCTTATAACGATCCCGTTTTTTCAAAAATGTATTAAAAAAGTTCAGGAGTTAATTACATGTTAAAAGTAACTAATCTGAGAACGCTGTAATAATAGAAAACAGGAGCGCAGAAATCATTAGCGCTCGCGGGAGGTTCACTCTAAAGTAAGTTGTGTGACGGTATACATAATTAATGTATATTCAACAAATACATAATTATGACTGTAAGTGGCATTTTGAGTTGTCGTGTGTACTGTCTGGGGACGTCGTACTCTATATTTAATGAACCCTGTTGTGTATTTAGCTGCGGAGCTGCCAGATCCATATCGATAATAGGATTTCACAGCTTGCTTTATGGCTCTTGACATGTTCCGCGTTTTGCTTACTCATCTCCTCTCATTGTTTGGCCCCGAATATTCCTGTAGAGCTCTATGCAGTGTAATCAGTTCTCACCACTTATTTTTGGAACTTTTTTTTCATGCATTTAGGCACTTTACCGGCTGAATATGAAGTAAGCCACATAAATTCCAGGTCTGGAAGCACAGCTAGAGATTCTAGACGTTTAACCCATTAATGAACCTTTTCGGGGTGGTCATTAGGTCACCTATGCTACAACACAGTAAAAAGGTGGCACTGTAACATAATCCCGGCATGGTTGTCCCGTGTCGGCTGCAGAGGGTGTTGGACTGTCTAAAGACAGCCGGACACCTGCTCTAGCGGACGGGATCGAAATTTGCGTTGATCCTGCTCGTTTCACCCCTTAGATGCCACCATACCTCCCAACTTTCAAGTGTCACAAAGAGGGAGAACCGATTTTTTCTTTTCTTTTAAGCCACGACTCTAATCCCACGCAATCCCCGCCCATACACACCCATTTCAACCCACACACTATCATGCTCCCATAGCTGCCCCCACAAATACCCTCTAGCTTCCACCATACAGTATAATGTCCCCATAACTGCCACCATACAGTATACTGCCCCATACATGCACCCATACAGTATAATGCCCACACAGATTCTCCCATTCAGTATAATGCCCACACAGATTCTTCCATTCAGTATAATGCCCATACAGATGCCCCCATGCAGCATAAAGCCCCCATAGCTGCCCCCATACAGTATAACGCCCCCTTAGCTGCCCCTAGTGACAGTGGCCTTGTAGATCATGACACAGTGCCCATGCATATAGCGCCAGTGTCCCCTGTAGATAGTGCCCCTATATTGTGCCACAGTGTCCATGTAGAAAGTGCCACCCACACCCGCACCATTGGGACCTAGGAGCAGAATCCCTAGCCAGAGCATAGGCTGGGGATTCCGCTCCTAGAGGAAAGACCTGTTGTCACTGTCCCGAATTCTGGGCGGTGTCCCGCTGTCCCGGGGATATATCCCACTGTCAACTCAGGAGGCAGATACAGTTGAACCCAATGCTGAAGTAGGGAACCATCAGCTTCCTGCTTCAGAATTAGTTCAGAGAAGAGGAGCAGAGGGAGCTCCTCCGCTCACCGAGGACACCCCGGGCACAGCGCTACTTTAAGCGCTGTGCTCGGGGAAGCCCTTGACGTCACTGTCCATATATGGCTACTGATTGAGCGGAATCCCCGTTACCGATGATCTGACCGGGGATTCCGCTGCTAGAGGAAACCCCTGAGGTTACTGTCCATATATGGACATTGAAATCAGGGGCTCCTCCTGGAGTGGAATCCCCGGCCAGAGTTGGCAACTGGGATTCCTTTCAAGTAGTAACCACTGACGTCACTGTCCATATATTGACATCAGGGCTTTCCTCTAGGAGCGGAATCCCCGGCCTATGCTCTGTCTGGGGATTCCACTCCTAGAGGGAGTCCCAATAGCGCTATCTGCAGGGGGGGTGGTGCTATCTTCAAGAAGGGTGTGGCACTATCAACATGGACAGTGTGGCACTATATAGGGGCACTATCTACATGGGCACTATCTACATGGGCACTGTGGCACTATATAGGGGCAATATCTACATGGGCACTGTGGCACTATCTACAAGGTCACTAGCACTTTATATGTGGGCACTGGCACTACGGCCAGCTTTGGGGGCATTATACTGTATAAGGGCAGCTAGGGGGGATTATACTCTATGGCGGCATTATGCTGTATGGTGGCATTATACTGTATGGGGCAGCTATGAGGTCATTATACTGTACGGGGGCATTATACTGTATGGGGCAGCTATGGGGGCATTATGCTGCATGGGGGCAGCTATGGGCCATTATGCTGTATGGGGGAATTGGTTTGGGCATTATACTGTAAGGGGGCAACTATGGGGGCATTATACTGTATGGGGGCAGCTATTTAGCATTATACTGTGCGGGGGGCACTATGATACTGTGTGGGCTGAACCGAGTATTTATGGGCGGGGATTGGGTGGGATTAGAGGTGTGTCTTAGAATAAAAAAGTTGTCCCTCTTTGTGATACTTGAAAGTTGGGAGGTATGCATGTGACAATCTAGGGATTCTAATTGGAAGGTTGTGCCTCATGCTGACCACTAGAGGAGCTCCGATGGGTAGTGTCGCACTCTGACCAGTGAAGGGAGCTCTGGCGCTGGAAATGGCGGAAAGACAATGCCGGGGACAGGAGGAGAATCCATGCAAGAGCTAGGACCATCAGACACGGTAAGTAAGCGATTTGTGCCATTGACTTTTTGTAACAGACTAAAAATATTACGTGGTCACAAGATTGTCTGGTACTATTATATGGTCCCTAATATGGCTGCTAGTACATGTAATATGGTTATGCTGTCTATCTAATAATTCCGGTAGCATTTTATGGTGAGTAATATGGCTTTTAGTATTATATGGAGATTATTATGACTGGTAGTATTATATGGAGATTATTATGACTGGTGGTATTATATGGAGATTATTATGACTGGTGGTATTATATGGAGATTATTATGACTGGTAGTATTATATGGAGATTATTATGACTGGTGGTATTATATGGAGATTATTATGACTGGTGGTATTATATGGAGATTATTATGACTGGTAGTATTATATGGAGATTATTATGACTGGTGGTATTATATGGAGATTATTATGACTGGTAGTATTATATGGAGATTATTATGACTGGTAGTATTATATGGAGATTATTATGACTGGTAGTATTATATGGAGATTATTATGACTGGTAGTATTATATGGAGATTATTATGACTGGTAGTATTATATGGTGATTATTATGACTGGTGGTATTATATGGAGATTATTATGACTGGTGGTATTATATGGAGATTATTATGACTGGTGGTATTATATGGAGATTATTATGACTGGTAGTATTATATGGAGATTATTATGACTGGTGGTATTATATGGAGATTATTATGACTGGTAGTATTATATGGAGATTATTATGACTGGTAGTATTATATGGAGATTATTATGACTGGTAGTATTATATGGTGATTATTATGACTGGTGGTATTATATGGAGATTATTATGACTGGTGGTATTATATGGAGATTATTATGACTGGTGGTATTATATGGAGATTATTATGACTGGTAGTATTATATGGAGATTATTATGACTGGTGGTATTATATGGAGATTATTATGACTGGTGGTATTATATGGAGATTATTATGACTGGTAGTATTATATGGAGATTATTATGACTGGTAGTATTATATGGAGATTATTATGACTGGTAGTATTATATGGAGATTATTATGACTGGTGGTATTATATGGAGATTATTATGACTGGTAGTATTATATGGAGATTATTATGACTGGTGGTATTATATGGAGATTATTATGACTGGTGGTATTATATGGAGATTATTATGACTGGTAGTATTATATGGAGATTATTATGACTGGTGGTATTATATGGAGATTATTATGACTGGTGGTATTATATGGAGATTATTATGACTGGTAGTATTATATGGAGATTATTATGACTGATGGTATTATATGGAGATTATTATGACTGGTAGTATTATATGGAGATTATTATGGCTGGTGGTATTATATGGAGATTATTATGACTGGTGGTATTATATGGAGATTATTATGACTGGTGGTATTATATGGAGATTATTATGACTGGTGGTATTATATGGAGATTATTATGACTGGTAGTATTATATGGAGATTATTATGGCTGGTAGTATTATATGGAGATTATTATGACTGGTGGTATTATATGGAGATTATTATGACTTGTGGTATTATATGGAGATTATTATGACTGGTGGTATTATATGGAGATTATTATGACTGGTAGTATTATATGGAGATTATTATGACTGGTAGTATTATATGGAGATTATTATGACTGGTAGTATTATATGGAGATTATTATGACTGGTAGTATTATATGGAGATTATTATGGCTGGTGGTATTATATGGAGATTATTATGACTGATAGTATTATATGGAGATTATTATGGCTGGTGGTATTATATGGAGATTATTATGACTGGTGGTATTATATGGAGATTATTATGGCTGGTGGTATTATATGGAGATTATTATGACTGGTGGTATTATATGGAGATTATTATGACTTGTGGTATTATATGGAGATTATTATGACTGGTGGTATTATATGGAGATTATTATGACTGGTGGTATTATATGGAGATTATTATGGCTGGTGGTATTATATGGAGATTATTATGACTGGTGGTATTATATGGAGATTATTATGACTGGTGGTATTATATGGAGATTATTATGACTTGTGGTATTATATGGAGATTATTATGACTGGTGGTATTATATGGAGATTATTATGACTGGTAGTATTATATGGAGATTATTATGACTGGTAGTATTATATAGAGATTATTATGACTGGTAGTATTATATGGAGATTATTATGACTGGTAGTATTATATGGAGATTATTATGACTGGTAGTATTATATGGAGATTATTATGACTGATAGTATTATATGGAGATTATTATGACTGGTAGTATTATATGGAGATTATTATGACTGGTGGTATTATATGGAGATTATTATGACTGGTGGTATTATATGGAGATTATTATTACTGGTAGTATTATATGGAGATTTTTATGACTGGTGGTATTATATGGAGATTATTATGACTGGTGGTATTATATGGAGATTAATATGACTGGTAGTATTATATGGAGATTATTATGACTGATAGTATTATATGGAGATTATTATGACTGGTAGTATTATATGGAGATTATTATGACTGGTAGTATTATATAGAGATTATTATGACTGGTAGTATTATATGGAGATTATTATGACTGGTGGTATTATATGGAGATTATTATGACTGGTGGTATTATATGGAGATTATTATGACTGTTGGTATTATATGGAGATTATTATGACTGGTAGTATTATATGGAGATTATTATGACTGGTGGTATTATATGGAGATTATTATGACTGGTGGTATTATATGGAGATTATTATGACTGGTAGTATTATATGGAGATTATTATGATTGGTGGTATTATATGGAGATTATTATGACTGGTAGTATTATATGGAGATTATTATGACTGGTGGTATTACATGGAGATTATTATGACTGGTAGTATTATATGGAGATTATTATGACTGGTGGTATTATATGGAGATTTTTATGACTGGTGGTATTATATGGAGATTATTATTACTGGTAGTATTATATGGAGATTATTATTACTGGTAGTATTATATGGAGATTATTATGACTGGTAGTATTATATGGAGATTATTATGACTGATAGTATTATATGGAGATTATTATGACTGGTAGTATTATATGGAGATTATTATGACTGGTAGTATTATATGGAGATTATTATGACTGGTGGTATTATATGGAGATTATTATTACTGGTGGTATTATATGGAGATTATTATGACTGATAGTATTATATGGAGATTATTATGACTGGTAGTATTATATGGAGATTATTATGACTGGTAGTATTATATGGAGATTATTATGACTGGTGGTATTATATGGAGATTATTATGACTGGTAGTATTATATGGAGATTATTATGACTGGTGGTATTATATGGAGATTTTTATGACTGGTGGTATTATATGGAGATTATTATGACTGGTGGTATTATATGGAGATTATTATGATTTGTAGTATTATATGGAGATTATTATGACTGGTGGTATTATATGGAGATTATTATGACTGGTAGTATTATATGGAGATTATTATGACTGGTGGTATTATATGGAGATTATTATGACTGGTAGTATTATATGGAGATTATTATGATTGGTGGTATTATATGGAGATTATTATGACTGGTAGTATTATATGGAGATTATTATGACTGGTGGTATTACATGGAGATTATTATGACTGGTAGTATTATATGGAGATTATTATGACTGGTGGTATTATATGGAGATTTTTATGACTGGTGGTATTATATGGAGATTATTATTACTGGTAGTATTATATAGAGATTATTATTACTGGTAGTATTATATGGAGATTATTATGACTGGTGGTATTATATGGAGATTATTATGACTGGTAGTATTATATGGAGATTATTATTACTGGTAGTATTATATGGAGATTATTATGACTGGTGGTATTATATGGAGATTTTTATGACTGGTGGTATTATATGGAGATTATTATGACTGGTGGTATTATATGGAGATTATTATGATTTGTAGTATTATATGGAGATTATTATGACTGGTGGTATTATATGGAGATTATTATGACTGGTAGTATTATATGGAGATTATTATGACTGGTGGTATTATATGGAGATTATTATGACTGGTGGTATTATATGGAGATTATTATGACTGGTAGTATTATATGGAGATTATTATGACTGGTGGTATTACATGGAGATTATTATGACTGGTAGTATTATATGGAGATTATTATGACTGGTGGTATTATATGGAGATTTTTATGGCTGGTGGTATTATATGGAGATTATTATTACTGGTAGTATTATATGGAGATTATTATGACTGGTGGTATTATATGGAGATTATTATGACTGGTGGTATTATATGGAGATTATTATGACTGGTGGTATTATATGGAGATTATTATTACTGGTAGTATTATATGGAGATTATTATTACTGGTGGTATTATATGGAGATTATTATGACTGGTAGTATTATATGGAGATTATTAT
Source organism: Rhinoderma darwinii (assembly GCF_050947455.1). Lineage (NCBI taxonomy): Eukaryota > Metazoa > Chordata > Amphibia > Anura > Rhinodermatidae > Rhinoderma > Rhinoderma darwinii. Next base: position 12,876,411 of record NC_134687.1, on the reverse strand, counting down.
GACTGGTAGTATTATATGGAGATTATTATGACTGGTGGTATTATATGGAGATTATTATGACTGGTAGTATTATATGGAGATTATTATGACTGGTGGTATTACATGGAGATTATTATGACTGGTGGTATTATATGGAGATTATTATGACTGGTGGTATTATATGGAGATTATTATTACTGGTAGTATTATATGGAGATTATTATTACTGGTAGTATTATATGGAGATTATTATGACTGGTGGTATTATATGGAGATTATTATGACTGGTAGTATTATATGGAGATTATTATGACTGGTGGTATTATATGGAGATTATTATGACTGGTAGTATTATATGGAGATTATTATGACTGGTGGTATTATATGGAGATTATTATGACTGGTAGTATTATATGGAGATTATTATGACTGGTGGTATTATATGGAGATTTTTATGACTGGTAGTATTATATGGAGATTATTATGACGGGTAGTATTATATGGAGATTATTATGACTGGTGGTATTATATGGAGATTATTATGACTGGTGGTATTATATGGAGATTATTATGACTGGTAGGTATTATATAGAGATTATTATGACGGGTAGTGTTATATGGAGATTATTATGATTGGTGGTATTATATGGAGATTATTATGACTGGTAGTATTATATGGAGATTATTATGACTGGTGGTATTACATGGAGATTATTATGACTGGTAGTATTATATGGAGATTATTATGACTGGTGGTATTATATGGAGATTTTTATGACTGGTGGTATTATATGGAGATTATTATTACTGGTAGTATTATATAGAGATTATTATTACTGGTAGTATTATATGGAGATTATTATGACTGGTGGTATTATATGGAGATTATTATGACTGGTAGTATTATATGGAGATTATTATTACTGGTAGTATTATATGGAGATTATTATGACTGGTGGTATTATATGGAGATTTTTATGACTGGTGGTATTATATGGAGATTATTATGACTGGTGGTATTATATGGAGATTATTATGATTTGTAGTATTATATGGAGATTATTATGACTGGTGGTATTATATGGAGATTATTATGACTGGTAGTATTATATGGAGATTATTATGACTGGTGGTATTATATGGAGATTATTATGACTGGTGGTATTATATGGAGATTATTATGACTGGTAGTATTATATGGAGATTATTATGACTGGTGGTATTACATGGAGATTATTATGACTGGTAGTATTATATGGAGATTATTATGACTGGTGGTATTATATGGAGATTTTTATGACTGGTGGTATTATATGGAGATTATTATTACTGGTAGTATTATATGGAGATTATTATGACTGGTGGTATTATATGGAGATTATTATGACTGGTGGTATTATATGGAGATTATTATGACTGGTGGTATTATATGGAGATTATTATTACTGGTAGTATTATATGGAGATTATTATTACTGGTGGTATTATATGGAGATTATTATGACTGGTAGTATTATATGGAGATTATTATGACTGGTAGTATTATATGGAGATTATTATGACTGGTGGTATTATATGGAGATTATTATGACTGGTAGTATTATATGGAGATTATTATGACTGGTGGTATTACATGGAGATTATTATGACTGGTGGTATTATATGGAGATTATTATGACTGGTGGTATTATATGGAGATTATTATTACTGGTAGTATTATATGGAGATTATTATTACTGGTAGTATTATATGGAGATTATTATGACTGGTGGTATTATATGGAGATTATTATGACTGGTAGTATTATATGGAGATTATTATGACTGGTGGTATTATATGGTGATTATTATGACTGGTGGTATTATATGGAGATTATTATGACTGGTAATATTATATGGAGATTATTATGACTGGTAGTATTATATGGAGATTATTATGACTGGTAGTATTATATGGAGATTATTATGACTGGTGGTATTATATGGAGATTATTATGACTGGTAGTATTATATGGAGATTATTATGACTGGTGGTATTATATGGAGATTTTTATGACTGGTAGTATTATATGGAGATTATTATGACGGGTAGTATTATATGGAGATTATTATGACTGGTGGTATTATATGGAGATTATTATGACTGGTGGTATTATATGGAGATTATTATGACTGGTAGGTATTATATAGAGATTATTATGACGGGTAGTGTTATATGGAGATTATTATGACTGGTAGTATTATATGGAGATTATTATGATTTGTAGTATTATATGGAGATTATTATGACTGGTGGTATTATATGGAGATTATTATGACTGGTGGTATTATATGGTGATTATTATGACTGGTGGTATTATATGGAGATTATTATGACTGGTGGTATTATATGGTGATTATTATGACTGGTGGTATTATATGGAGATTATTATGACTGGTAATATTATATGGAGATTATTATGACTGGTAGTATTATATGGAGATTATTATGACTGGTAGTATTATATGGAGATTATTATGACTGGTGGTATTATATGGAGATTATTATGACTGGTAGTATTATATGGAGATTATTATGACTGGTGGTATTATATGGAGATTTTTATGACTGGTAGTATTATATGGAGATTATTATGACGGGTAGTATTATATGGAGATTATTATGACTGGTGGTATTATATGGAGATTATTATGACTGGTGGTATTATATGGAGATTATTATGACTGGTAGGTATTATATAGAGATTATTATGACGGGTAGTGTTATATGGAGATTATTATGACTGGTAGTATTATATGGAGATTATTATGATTTGTAGTATTATATGGAGATTATTATGACTGGTAGTATTATATGGAGATTATTATGACTGGTGGTATTATATGGAGATTATTATGACTGGTGGTATTATATGGAGATTATTATGACTGGTGGTATTATATGGAGATTATTATGACTGGTGGTATTATATGGAGATTATTATGATTTGTAGTATTATATGGAGATTATTATGACTGGTGGTATTATATGGAGATTAGAATCTGTCTGTCGTGTATGAACGCGGGGACATCTGTCTGTGATCAGGTTCATTGACCACATAGAGACAATACTCTCCAAACCTACAGCGCACGACTTTACACCCCCTTATCAATGATCTTCATACAGTATCCAAGAGACGGGCCTGAAATTACAGCAATCATTTATAGTTGACCCCCATGAGCTGGCATCTGGGAGGGTGAAATAGTGCGGACTGGTAAATGAAGCGCTCTGATACCCGTGTAACCTTATAAACTGGCAGAAGACCATAAAATACATCGCCGGCTTAGGACAGGTACTCTGCGCTGTCACCTGTTCAAGGATATCTTTACATGAATTCTGCAAAGGACAATGGAGGTCAATGGACGGAATAAAGAAGAAGAAGCCGGGCGCGGGCATTTTGGGGTCCAAACTATTATTCCCAGATGATTCCACTGACCTGCGCGTCTAAGATTTTTGTTTTCATATTCCCATTTGGACAACAAGAGCACTTCCATTTACAGTGCCAGAGTTCTTCCATAAACTCTGCCAACCGGAACATTTCCCATATACAGTGTCAGAAACAAAGTGCCCCATAAACAGTGTCAAACCCAATAACAACGCCAGCCAGGGATAAACCTCATTTAGGCTTCATGCATGCGACCGTAAGGGTTTTTACTGTCCGCAAATACCGATCCGAAAATATGGATCAACATCCGTAGCCGTCCGCAATTTCGGAAGCCCTCATAGACTTTTTAGTGTGATTCCGTGAAGCAATTGCAGACAAGGATAGGACTGGTTCTATATTTTGTAGATCATTTTTACGGCCCGGACACACATCCGTAAATATACGGAAAGGTGTTCATGGCCTATAGATATTAATGGGTCCGTGATTTCATCCGTAATTACGGATTCTGTAATTAAGGATGAAGTTTTGATTGGTGGGGGTCCGAGCACTGAGACCCCCACCAATTGCTAAAACAAAGCTGCAGAAGTGCTCGTGTGAGCAGCCGCTTCGTTTCTGTTCGGCTTTTTCCACTAATCAATGTAGCGGAGTACGGGATCAATACAAAGTCTATGATACATCGGTTTTCAGGAAAAAGCCGAACAGACACGAAGCGGCTGAGCGCTCATACGAGCACTTCTGCGGCTTCGATTTAGAGACTAGTGGGGGTCTCAGTGCTCGGACCCCCAACAATCCAAACTTCTGACATGTGACTATGACATGTCAGAGGTTTGTTGAGCGTTTAGTTACCCTAACTCTACACAAAAGACCACAGACACAAATTTGTGGTTGAAAAGGCCATTATTTTCCATACCACATATCGGACCAAAATTTGAAATAAATTTATAAATACCAAAACCACAACAAATTGCACATAACCGTCACAGTGCATAAAAAACATTACAATAAATAACTTTTACAGGAGGAGTCCTTGGAGTAATTTTCATCCTTTTACGCAACTTTTTTTTAAACGGCGGCGTAAGAAAATGCCCCGTCTAAACAAAACAACAGTTTTACCCATTAAATTCAATGACCAGATGTTTGTAGGTATTAAGCTACCAATTATGCCCCGAAATACGCCCGAAAGCACAGCGTGTGAACATACCCTTAGAGCTTATACAGTGAAGGAAATAAGTATTTGATCCCTTGCTGATTTTGTAAGTTTGCCCACTGTCAAAGACATGGACAGTCTAGAATTTTTAGGCTAGGTTAATTTTACCAGTGAGAGATAGATTATATAAAAATAAAAAATAAACTGAAAATCACATTGTCAAAATTATATATATTTATTTGCATTGTGCACAGAGAAATAAGTATTTGATCCCTTTGGCAAACAAGACTTAATACTTGGTGGCAAAACAATTGTTGGCAAGCACAGCAGTCAGATGTTTTTTGTAGTTGATGATGAGGTTGCACACATGTTGGATGGAATTTTGGCCCACTCCTCTTTGCAGATCATCTGTAAATCATTAAGATTTTGAGGCTGTCGCTTGGCAACTCAGATCTTCAGCTCTCTCCATAAGTTTTCGATGGGATTAAGGTCTGGAGACTGGCTAGGCCACTCCATGACCTTAATGTGCTTCTTTTTGAGCCACTCCTTTGTTGCCTCGGCTGTATGTTTCGGGTCATTCTCGTGCTGGAAGACCCAGCCACGAGCCATTTTTAATGTCCTGGTGGAGGGAAGGAGGTTGTCACTCAGGATTTGACTGTACATGGCTCCATCCATTCTCCCATTGATGCGGTGAAGTAGTCCTGTGCCCTTAGCAGAGAAACACCCCCAAAACATAATGTTTCCACCTCCATGCTTGACAGTGGGGACGGTGTTCTTTGGGTCATAGGCAGCATTTCTCTTCCTCCAAACACGGCGAGTTGAGTTAATGCCAAAGAGCTCAATTTTAGTCTCATCTGACCACAGCACCTTCTCCCAATCACTCTCAGAATCATCCAGATGTTCATTTGCAAACTTCAGACGGGCCTGTACATGTGCCTTCTTGAGCAGGGGGACCTTGCGGGCACTGCAGGATTTTAATCCATTACGGCGTGATGTGTTACCAATGGTTTTCTTGGTGACTGTGGTCCCAGCTGCCTTGAGATCATTAACAAGTTCCCCCCGTGTAGTTTTCGGCTGAGCTCTCACCTTCCTCAGGATCAAGGATACCCCACGAGGTGAGATTTTGCATGGAGCCCCAGATCGATGTCGATTGACAGTGATTTTGTATGTCTTCCATTTTCTTACTATTGCACCAACAGTTGTCTCCTTCTCACCCAGCGTCTTACTTATGGTTTTGTAGCCCATTCCAGCCTTGTGCAGGTCTATGATCTTGTCCCTGACATCCTTAGAAAGCTCTTTGGTCTTGCCCATGTTGTAGAGGTTAGAGTCAGACTGATTAATTGAGTCTGTGGACAGGAGTCTTTTATACAGGTGACCATGTAAGAGCTGTCTATAATGCAGGCACCAAGTTGATTTGGAGCGTGTAACTGGTCTGGAGGAGGCTGAACTCTTAATGGTTGGCCGGGGATCAAATACTTATTTCTCTGTGCACAATGCAAATAAATATATATCATTTTGACAATGTGATTTTCTTTTTTTTTTTTTATATATATAATCTATCTCTCACTGGTAAAATTAACCTAGCCTAAAAATTCTAGACTGTTCATGACTTTGACAGTGGGCAAACTTACAAAATCAGCAAGGGATCAAATACTTATTTCCTTCACTGTATTGCAATATTAATTACACAGGAAAGGTCTAGGAGGGATATGTAGGAGTAGATAGCAGGAAGTGCAGTGTGTGTGTGTGTGTGTGTGTGTGTGTGTGTGTGTGTGTGTGTGTGTGTGTGTGTGTGTGTGTGTGTGTGTGTGTGTGTGTGTGTGTGTGTGGGTATGTGTGGCGTGGAAGCCACGTGAAGTGCATGGAGAACCTGCTGCATGTGTGCTGAGCATGAGGCCTGCGTGCATCTGCCGGTAGAAGTGGATGGTGAGCAATAGGTAAGTACTGGAAGTCGCCGAGAGGCAAGCCAGTGGCTGTGGGAACAGTGACCGAGTGAGAGGTGCAGGATGTGGGCTATGGGAGACTGTGTGGACCACGTGTAGCGACCATGAGATGTTCCGATGGAGCGGTAATCAGGCCATCAGAGACTTTGGAAACCATAACTTCAGGAAAAGTGGACTGTGAATATCCAGCCCTGAGTTGGGGTGTAACAGGACTGAGATAAAGTCTTGTTGTCCTTTGGCCTACTGAAGGGGCCTGTTCCTCTGAGTGTGGCAGAGTGAGTGGACAGTGGGCATGAGGTGCCGTAACGAGTACAGGGAGTATACCGTCTCCTGATGAACAGGAGAAGTGCACATGTTACACTGTGTCCTGCAATACCAGCGTATCCACTGTGAAGTTCAGTTGTATTGTTGTTACGCTTTATAGTGAGCAGGTCCTTAAAGAGACAGTTACGAAATCTGTGAGAATTAGTATTGGGACTGTGTTAACCACAGGCGTTGCACTAAGCTCCTGAGGGGGGTCGAGGATCCGTTAGGTAGTGGTGTAGTGCACAGAGCGGTTTTCTGCAAGTTGACTGGTGTAACTCCGCGAGTAACACAAAGGCAGGCAAAGAGACTACCCTATGAGATCCACATCGGCAGGGCAGGATGAGCTAAGAGTCGGGTTGTAGGTGGGTGGATGTTGTAGTGAACAATGGATACGACACCGCTGCTGGTTAAACTTTTTACTGTAGACAATCAGAACAGGATATCTTCTTCTTTAAAACATATAACTTCAGGTAACAAATGTCTTCATAGATGGCGCAGGAAAACGGGCATGTGGTAATCACTAATGACAGGTTGGGACGTTGAAGTGCGCCGCTCAATATCTATTTTGTTTCCCCCGAATTGCGAAGGCCTTGGTGCGCTGGTCTACAGTACGGGATCTATGCTTCCTTGTCCTTGATCATGGGGGAAACAGTACCTGTGCTCCTCCGCTCCTTCTCTCTCTTTCCTGGGACCGCGTCTAGGGTCCGGCTGCTGCGGCATAGGACTCGGAGTCGCTGGACTGCTTCATGACTGGACTGCTGCTCAGCTGGGCTGCTGCACGGCTGGACTGCTGGGCTGCTGCACGGCTGGACTGCTGCATCGCTGGGCTGCTGCACGGCTGGACTGCTAGGCTCCTGCATGGCTGGACTGCTGGGCTGCTACACTGCTGGGCTGCTGCACGGCTGGATTGCTACACCGCTGGACTGCTGCACGGCTGGGACTGCTAGGCTACTGCACAGCTGGACTGCTACACCGCTGGGCTGCTGCACTTCTGGACTGCTGGGCGGCTTGTGCTGGTGGCCACTGGGCGGCTTGTGCTGGTGGCTGCTGGGTGGCTAGTGCTGGTGGCTGCTGGGCGGCTAGTGCTGGGTGGCTTGGCTGGGTTGGGGGCCGGGTGCTCACTGAGGCCTCTGGTGTCCACAACCTCGACACGGGCCATCCTTCTTCACTCCGTACTCTTTCCCCCTCTCCTCAGTTCCCTACCACTGCCTCTTCCTTTCTCCTCACCTCCACACACTGTCCTCCGCCCTTCCACAGCTTCCGCTCCTTCTACCGCTCCACTCTCCTCCTCGCGCCCTCTTCTCTCACCTCATCGCGCCCTTTGTCACTTCCGTCTTCCCCTCTTCTGGTTCCTTCCGCGGCTTCAATCGCTCCTCCTGCGCATGCACGAGCACATCATGGCACCCGGTGGTGAACTGCCGTTGTCATGACAATGACAACGTGCGTGCGATCGGAGCCGAACTTCCTGTGAGTCTGCCATGGTCCTTGCACTATCTTCAAAGCGTTCCAGGGCCGTGCTGACCGCCCTTACAGCGTTCTCACCTTGGAACAACCCGACCTGTACGGAAATCCTGCGGAGTTGAGATCCACAGCCACGATATTAACCTCACTAAAATATGTACCTAAGAATCTACATTAATAAAGCTGCTGAACTTCAACGATCTGCGATTTTGTTCAGAACCACCCGTTATAAATAGTGCCAGTTACAGTACCCTCATAAACAGTGCTTGACAGAGTGTTCCCATAAACAGTGCCAGCTACAGTACCCTCATAAACAGTGCTAGACAGAGTGTTCCCATAAACAGTGCCAGGCAGATAGTGCTCCCATAGGGGAACTGCAGACTAAAAAGCCAGACTACTGTTATAGGAGGAGGTCCAGAGTATACAACCAGACTACTGTTATAGGAGGAGCTCCAGAGTATACAACCAGACTACTGTTATAGGAGGAGGTCCAGAGTATACAACCAGACTACTGTTTTAGAAGGAGCTCCAGAGTATACAACCAGACTACTGTTATAGGAGGAGGTCCAGAGTATACAACCAGACTACTGTTATAGGAGGAAATCCAGAGTATACAACCAGACTACTGTTATAGGAGGAGGTCCAGAGTATATAACCAGACTACTGTTATAGGAGGAGGTCCAGAGTATATAACCAGACTACTGTTATAGGAGGAGGTCCAGAGTATATAACCAGACTACTGTTATAGGAGGAGGTCCAGAGTATACAACCAGACTACTGTTATAGGAGGAGCTCCAGAGTATACAACCAGACTACTGTTATAGGAGGAGGTCCAGACTATACAACCAGACTACTGTTATAGGAGGAGGTCCAGAGTATACAACCAGACTACTGTTATAGGAGGAGGTCCAGAGTATATAACCAGACTACTGTTATAGGAGGAGGTCCAGAGTATACAACCAGACTACTGTTATAGGAGGAGCTCCAGAGTATACAACCAGACTACTGTTATAGGAGGAGGTCCAGACTATACAACCAGACTACTGTTATAGGAGGAGGTCCAGAGTATACAACCAGACTACTGTTATAGGAGGAGCTCCAGAGTATACAACCAGACTACTGTTATAGGAGGAGGTCCAGGGTATACAACCAGACTACTGTTATAGGAGGAGGTCCAGAGTATACAACCAGACTACTGTTATAGGAGGAGGTCCAGAGTATACAACCAGACTACTGTTATAGGAGGAGGTCCAGAGTATGCAACCAGACTACTGTTATAGGAGGAGGTCCAGAGTATACAACCAGACTACTGTTATAGGAGGAGCTCCAGAGTATACAACCAGACTACTGTTATAGGAGGAGGTCCAGAGTATACAACCAGACTACTGTTATAGGAGGAGGTCCAGAGTATACAACCAGACTGCTGTTATAGGAGGAGCTCCAGAGTATACAACCAGACTACTGTTATAGGAGGAGGTCCAGACTATACAACCAGACTACTGTTATAGGAGGAGGTCCAGAGTATACAACCAGACTACTGTTATAGGAGGAGGTCCAGAGTATATAACCAGACTACTGTTATAGGAGGAGGTCCAGAGTATACAACCAGACTACTGTTATAGGAGGAGCTCCAGAGTATACAACCAGACTACTGTTATAGGAGGAGGTCCAGACTATACAACCAGACTACTGTTATAGGAGGAGGTCCAGAGTATACAACCAGACTACTGTTATAGGAGGAGCTCCAGAGTATACAACCAGACTACTGTTATAGGAGGAGGTCCAGGGTATACAACCAGACTACTGTTATAGGAGGAGGTCCAGAGTATACAACCAGACTACTGTTATAGGAGGAGGTCCAGAGTATACAACCAGACTACTGTTATAGGAGGAGGTCCAGAGTATGCAACCAGACTACTGTTATAGGAGGAGGTCCAGAGTATACAACCAGACTACTGTTATAGGAGGAGCTCCAGAGTATACAACCAGACTACTGTTATAGGAGGAGGTCCAGAGTATACAACCAGACTACTGTTATAGGAGGAGGTCCAGAGTATACAACCAGACTGCTGTTATAGGAGGAGGTCCAGAGTATACAACCAGACTACTGTTATAGGAGGAGGTCCAGATTATACAACCAGACTACTGTTATAGGAGGAGCTCCAGAGTATACAACCAGACTACTGTTATAGGAGGAGCTCCAGAGTATACAACCAGACTACTGTTATAGGAGGAAATCCAGAGTATACAACCAGACTACTGTTATAGGAGGAGCTCCAAAGTATACAACCAGACTACTGTTATAGGAGGAGGTCCAGAGTATACAACCAGACTACTGTTATAGGAGGAGGTCCAGAGTATGCAACCAGACTACTGTTATAGGAGGAGGTCCAGAGTATACAACCAGACTACTGTTATAGGAGGAGCTCCAGAGTATACAACCAGACTGCTGTTATAGGAGGAGGTCCAGAGTATACAACCAGACTACTGTTATAGGAGGAGGTCCAGATTATACAACCAGACTACTGTTATAGGAGGAGCTCCAGAGTATACAACCAGACTACTGTTATAGGAGGAGCTCCAGAGTATACAACCAGACTACTGTTATAGGAGGAGGTCCAGAGTATACAACCAGACTACTGTTATAGGAGGAGCTCCAAAGTATACAACCAGACTACTGTTATAGGAGGAGGTCCAGAGTATACAACCAGACTACTGTTATAGGAGGAGGTCCAGAGTATACAACCAGACTACTGTTATAGGAGGAGCTCCAGAGTATACAACCAGACTACTGTTATAGGAGGAGGTCCAGGGTATACAACCAGACTACTGTTATAGGAGGAGGTCCAGAGTATACAACCAGACTACTGTTATAGGAGGAGCTCCAGAGTATACAACCAGACTACTGTTATAGGAGGAGGTCCAGAGTATACAACCAGACTACTGTTATACGAGGAGGTCCAGAGTATACAACCAGACTACTGTTATAGGAGGAGGTCCAGAGTATACAACCAGACTACTGTTATAGGAGGAGCTCCAGAGTATACAACCAGACTACTGTTATAGGAGGAGCTCCAGAGTATACAACCAGACTACTGTTATAGGAGGAGGTCCAGAGTATACAACCAGACTACTGTTATAGGAGGAGCTCCAGAGTATACAACCAGACTACTGTTATAGGAGGAGGTCCAGAGTATACAACCAGACTACTGTTTTTGGAGGAGCTCCAGAGTATACAACCAGACTACTGTTATAGGAGGAGGTCCACAGTATACAACCAGACTACTGTTATAGGAGGAGCTCCAGACTATACAACCAGACTACTGTTATAGGAGGAGCTCCAGACTATACAACCAGACTACTGTTATAGGAAGAGCTCCAGAGTATACAACCAGACTACTGTTATAGGAGGAGCTCCAGAGTATATAACCAGACTACTGTTATAGGAGGAGCTCCAGAGTATACAACCAGACTACTGTTATAGGAGGAGCTCCAGAGTATACAACCAGACTACTGTTATAGGAGGAGCTCCAGAGTATACAACCAGACTACTGTTATAGGAGGAGGTCCAGAGTATACAACCAGACTACTGTTATACGAGGAGCTCCAGAGTATACAACCAGACTACTGTTATAGCAGGAGCTCCAGAGTATACAACCAGACTACTGTTATAGGAGGAGGTCTAGAGTATACCACCAGACTACTGTTATATGAGGAGGTCCAGAGTATACAACCAGACTACTGTTATAGGAGGAGCTCCAGAGTATACAACCAGACTACTGTTATAGGAGGAGCTCCAGAGTATATAACCAGACTACTGTTATAGGAGGAGGTCCAGAGTATACAACCAGACTACTGTTATAGGAGGAGGTCCAGAGTATACAACCAGACTACTGTTATAGGAGGAGCTCCAGAGTATACAACCAGACTACTGTTATAGGAGGAGCTCCAGAGTATACAACCAGACTACTGTTATAGGAGGAGGTCCAGAGTATACAACCAGACTACTGTTATACGAGGAGCTCCAGAGTATACAACCAGACTACTGTTATAGGAGGAGCTCCAGAGTATACAATCAGACTACTGTTATAGGAGGAGCTCCAGAGTATACAACCAGACTACTGTTATAGGAGGAGGTCCACAGTATACAACCAGACTACTGTTATAGGAGGAGCTCCAGAGTATACAACCAGACTACTGTTATAGGAGGAGCTCCAGAGTATACAACCAGACTACTGTTATAGGAGGAGGTCTAGAGTATACCACCAGACTACTGTTATATGAGGAGGTCCAGAGTATACAACCAGACTACTGTTATAGGAGGAGCTCCAGAGTATACAACCAGACTACTGTTATAGGAGGAGCTCCAGAGTGTACAACCAGACTACTGTTATAGGAGGAGCTCCAGAGTATACAACCAGACTGCTGTTATAGGAGGAGCTCCAGAGTATACAACCAGACTGCTGTTATATGAGGAGGTCCAGAGTATACAACCAGACTACTGTTATAAAATGTGCTACATATTATTTGACCAGACTGCTATTATAGTGGGTGTTCCAGACTACACACCAGACTGCCGTTATTGGGGGCGCTCCATAGTACGCGTCAAGACTGCTGTTATAGGGGGCGCTCCAGACTAAACAGCCAGACTGCTTTTATAGGGGGCGCTCCAGACTACACTGCTTCTATAGGTGGAGGTCCAGACTTCACAGCCAGACTGATGTTATAGGGGGAGGTAAAGACTTCACAGCCAGACTGATGTTACAGGGGAGGTCCAGACTACACAGCCAGACTGCTGTTATAGGGGGAGGTACAGACTTCACAGCTAGACTGATGTTATAGGGGAGGTCCAGACTACACAGCCAGACTGCTGTTATAGGGGGAGGTACAGACTTCACAGCCAGACTGATGTTATAGGGGAGGTCCAGACTACACAGCCAGACTGATGTTATAGGGGGAGGTACAGACTTCACAGCCAGACTACTGTTACAGGGGGCGCTCCAAACTACACAGCCAGACTGATGTTATAAGGGGAAAACCAGACTACACAGCCAGAATACTGTTATAGGGGAGGTCCAGACTTCACAGCTAGACTGATGTTATAAGGGATGTTATTACGGGCACACCAGACTACACAGCCAGACTGCTGTTATAGGGGGGAGGTCCAGACTTCATAGCTATAACTGATGTTATAGGGGAGATCCAGATGACAAAGCCAGACAACTGTTATAGGGGGCTCCAGACTACACAGATAGACTGACTGATGTTATAGGGGAGGTCCAGACTACACAGATAGACTGCTGTTATTGGGGGCGCACCAGACTACACAGCCAGACTGCTGTTATAGGGGGAGGTCCAGACTTCACTGCCAGACTGCTGTTATAGAGGGAGGTCTAGACCACAGCCAGACTACTGTTATAGGGAGAGGTCTAGACCACAGCCAGACTGATGTTATAGGGGTGCTCCAGACTACACAGCCAGACTGATGTTATAGGGGTGCTCCAGACTACACAGCCAAACTGCTGTTATAGGGGGCGCTCCTAAATGCACAGCCAGAATGCTGCTGTAGAGGGTAGACCAGACTACACATCCAGACTGCTGTTATAGGGGGCGCTCCAGACTACATTTTCTTTGCCACCTGAATTATAATTATTGAAATTCCTTATCTATTACAGCAGGACTTCATTATCCAGTATAAATCAGAAATCTATAACTTAGAAACGTACGAATGCTTTTTATTGCAAGTGATTTAATGTTTGTTTAATCCTCTAACTGTTAAATACAGTTTGATTCATTGTTCTGCCACAGTCCTGGTACTTGGCTACAGGCTTTGGATCCATAAATTCCCAGTATTTTTCCCTACTTCTGTAATGCTGTCCCATCGGGGTCAATTAGACGTCTAACTCTAAAGGGTAATAACACGGATTTATAATTGAGGAACATTCAGAGAAGTTCTGCCGAGAAAAGCAGCATTCGGGGGGGAAAACTCCATTTTTCATGCATCACAGTCACAACTGCTCAGACATTAGCAATCCCTGTGTGTTGTGTGGACAGAGCGCGGCGGGATAAGCGCGGTGTGCCAAAACCCAGCTCTCCGATCCAAGAATTAGGATCTTTCTCCAACACCTTCTTATTGCCAGCATCCATATCATGCATAATTCATGCTCTCATTTAAATTCATGGTAGTAAAATCACAGGAGATTAGCGGAAGGCTTCATTTTGTCATTTAGTTTTTTTTCAATTTATATACTTTTATGTTTACATAGCAGGATCCATATACAGATATTTGTATGTAGTACCACCGTGTCACTGCCACAGGGCAGGGGCAGTAAAGAGGGGCATTTTTCTACCCCTCCCGCTTCTACTATATCCTATGGGCTTTGATTTTGCTACTCTCCTCGGAGTATACAGGGTTGATATAGAAGGAGCAGCATTGCCTGGCATGTAGTGTTTCGCTGCGTTCCTCCAGGAATATTTTTTTCCTCCTGCCTGCACAAAGCTAATCATACATGCTCCGGAAACCTGACTGCAACTTTATAGGAAGATATTTTGGAAGTACGATTGTTCAGGATTTGCAATGCATTAATCTTATCCACAGCTTAATGCGTTTTGCACTTGACTGAAGGGGTACGGGCCCCCTGTGGCCCTCAGCCGCTGCCTAAATGCCCAATGGTCAGGCCACCGGCATTTGATCTCGCTTCACATACCTCCACTGATAACATCTATGTCCCAATGACAAGGTATTAAAGGTGCCTATACATTGTATAGGGAAACTACCATAAGGAAAGACCCCCTTTAGATGAGAGGATCTGTAGTAGGCTCTGTCTTCGGTGAACCATCTGTTTCTATTGCACCAACTAAAACAGGGGCAAACGCAGAATTGTAAAGGGGGTTGGTGCCCACAACTAAGATGGCAAATTTCCCCCGATTATACAGACACTGCCAATTTTCTACATAAATGACATCACATATTAGGGGTTAGGAATAGTATTCATGTAATATTCCTAGTGGTATAGTGGTTAATACCTAATATCCCTGGTGGTCTGGGGTAATGAAAGGGAATTATATTGATATATACGTTATGCATAGACCAGAGTGAGTGGTTTAGTGGTTACAGTATATGGTTATTATTGTATTGTTAGGATGGGGTTAATGGCAGGAAAGCATAATAATACCTATAATTTAATAATTGTGTTTGATGTAAATGCCTAAATAGGACCAGAAATCTTTGCAGGGTTTAGAGCTCTGCTCTATTTTTATGTAACAGAGCTCCAAATCTCTTGCTTTCTTTCACACAGTCAAAGAGTAATATGATAAAATTCTGTCTGCCAGCAACCACCACTAGAGGGAGCACACTCCTATTGAACGTAATAATAAATTCATATGCAATAAGCTCCCCCTGGTGGCAGCAAAAAGAAGTTTAGCACTTAACAAATTTTCTGAGGTTTCCAATTTTTTGGACACCCTCCTCCCTCAAGCATGCACTTGCAATGGGCTTGCAGGGGGTCAGAATGGCTTAGGCTGGGTCACACGGGACATTTTTGTTGCGTTTTTAAAATTCTTTTAGTCTTCCATGTCTCTCAAAAAGAATTCATCAACCAAAACAAAACAAAAAACGCATGCTTTAAACAGCAAAAAAAAATGCACAGTGTGAATCCAGCCTAAGCCCTGTCCATCTTCCTATTTCTTATGAGTTTGTGTCTTTAGAAAGTGTCATGTGACCCTTTCATATATTTTTTATTTCGCAGTAAATTAATTCCCAACTAATATCTATGGTTTCTGTTCTCCGCAGAAAGGACAGCCGGTGCCACATCTTCCAGCAGAGACTGTCTTCAAGCTGGGGAAGCTTGCAAGAATAACCCCAGCTGCAGCTTTAACTTACGAACATTGCGCCAGTGCATAGCAGGGAACGGTGCCAACAAGTTAGCGCCCAATGCCAAGACCCAGTGCAAGCGTACTGTGGACGCGCTTCACTCCAGCCAGCTGCACGGCTGCAAGTGCAAACGAGGGATGAAGAAAGAAAAGAACTGTCTAAATATATATTGGAGCATTCACCACACCCTGATGGAAGGTGAGCGTACGGCGGGTACCAACAAAAACACCGGGAACACTGAATGATATGTATGACAGCCGGTGGAGCCGAGCTGAAGTTGACATTGAAAGAGGATCCTTCACTAGTTTATTAATTCACTATCTCCTAACTAATCTAATAGGCGCTATGATGCTGATAAAAACAGTGTAATTTTTTTTTTCCAAAAACATTTTTTATTTGCAAAGTTATGAGTACTTTTCTAAATATGCTAATTTAGCTATAATAGCCAAATAGGAGATGACTCTTTCTTTTCACTCGGGGCGGTGTAATGTTTTCTGTATGGCGCTGCCCAATCCGCATACAGCTTCTCCCCCTTTGCTGCCCAGCAACAGAGCGTGATCATAAAGTATACAGCTTCCATTCCTGACTGTGTTTCCAACTGGTGATATCTCCGGTTGTTTCACAGCTAGACCTGCTACCGTATGAAAGATTAGAATCTCATCTTTCATATGCCACCAGAATCGCTGTTCTACGTGGTCCACAGCCGGAGATTTGGCTGTTTGAAGTGCTCCCCCTTCCCTTCAGCCCCAGTCTCTCACACTGTGTGAAGCAGCTTCATGCTGATAGGACAGGATCAGAGGTTGGGAGGAGCTCCACCTCAGAAGAATCGGTGGTGTTGACACCCACTTCTCTAGTATAGGCTCATTTGCATATTTGGAAAATAAAGCTCATAACTTTTAAAATAATAATCTTTTTGGGACACAATTTTCACTAGTGTCAGTGTGACAGCGCTAGGAGATTGGGCATTACTAAACTGGGCATTACTAAACTAGTGACAGATCCGCTGTCTGCTCTATATGCTCACTATATATAACATTGGGCTTTATATATACCACTTGGCCACCAGGGCTTATGCACTGTATAAGATTGGACATGGTATTGCGATGTAATATAGTGATATCGTGTACTAGTTATTACGGAAGTATTTACATATCTACTATAGGGAATGGATTCAGGATTGAGTGTTTAGAATTACATACCATTGTGTCTTTTTGTTGAAAACAGTATATACTCTACCCAGTGGACCACTCTGTACTAAATATAATACATACCACCGTATATTGTTCTACCACTAAACCCACAGGACTAATTTTATTAGTCCAGGTTGGTACAGTGTTATATAAAATATCCACTGTATTTTATAAGAATTTGTTCAGGGTTCTTTAGGACTGTGCAAAGTTATCAGAGTCAAGGTGCTAAATCTGTACAAAGTGTCCTCTTACTTTAGTATATAACACTGGACACTTCATATAACACCGGACCACCCTGGAATAATTATATTATATAACACTGGACACTTCATATATCACTGGACCACCCTGGAATAATTATAGTATATAACACTGGACACTTCATCTAACACCGGACCACCCTGGAATAATTATATTATATAACACTGGACACTTCATATATCACTGGACCACCCTGGAATAATTATATTATATAACACTGGACACTTCATATATCACTGGACCACCCTGGAATAATTATATTATATAACACTGGACACTTCATATATCACTGGACCACCCTGGAATAATTATAGTATATAACACTGGACACTTCATCTAACACCGGACCACCCTGGAATAATTATATTATATAACACTGGACACTTCATATATCACTGGACCACCCTGGAATAATTATAGTATATAACACTGGACACTTCATATAACACCGGATCACCCTGGAATAATTATATTATATAACACTGGACACTTCATATAACACCGGACCACCCTGGAATAATTATATTATATAACACTGGACACTTCATATACCACTGGACCACCCTGGAATAATTATAGTATATAACACTGGACACTTCATATAACACCGGATCACCCTGGAATAATTATATTATATAACACTGGACACTCCATACAACACTGGACCACCCTGGAATAATTATATTATATAACACTGGACACTTCATATAACACCGGACCACCCTGGAATAATTATAGTATATAACACTGGACACTTCATATAACACCGGATCACCCTGGAATAATTATATTATATAACACTGGACACTCCATACAACACTGGACCACCCTGGAATAATTATATTATATAACACTGGACACTTCATATAACACCGGACCACCCTGGAATAATTATAGTATATAACACTGGACACTTCATATAACACCGGATCACCCTGGAATAATTATATTATATAACACTGGACACTCCATACAACACTGGACCACCCTGGAATAATTATATTATATAACACTGGACACTTCATATAACACCGGACCACCCTGGAATAATTATAGTATATAACACTGGACACTCCATACAACACTGGACCACCCTGGAATAATTATATTATATAACACTGGACACTTCATATAACACCGGACCACCCTGGAATAATTATAGTATATAACACTGGACACTTCATATAACACCGGATCACCCTGGAATAATTATATTATATAACACTGGACACTCCATACAACACTGGACCACCCTGGAATAATTATATTATATAACACTGGACACTTCATATAACACCGGACCACCCTGGAATAATTATAGTATATAACACTGGACACTTCATATAACACCGGATCACCCTGGAATAATTATATTATATAACACTGGACACTCCATACAACACTGGACCACCCTGGAATAATTATATTATATAACACTGGACACTTCATATAACACCGGACCACCCTGGAATAATTATAGTATATAACACTGGACACTTCATATATCACTGGACCACCCTGGAATAATTATATTATATAACACTGGACACTTCATACAACACTGGACCACCCTGGAATAATTATAGTATATAACACTGGACACTTCATATAACACTGGACCACCCTGGAATAATTATAGTATATAACACTGGACACTTCATATATCACTGGACCACCCTGGAATAATTATATTATATAACACTCGACACTTCATATAACACTGGACCACCCTGGAATAATTATATTATATAACACTAACACTGGACACTTCATATAACACCGGACCACCCTGGAATAATTATATTATATAACACTGGACACTTCATATATCACTGGACCACCCTGGAATAATTATATTATATAACACTGGACACTTCATATATCACTGGACCACCCTGGAATAATTATATTATATAACACTGGACACTTCATATAACACTGGACCACCCTGGAATAATTATATTATATAACACTGGACACTTCATATATCACTGGACCACCCTGGAATAATTATAGTATATAACACTGGACACTTCATATAACACTGGACCACCCTGGAATAATTATATTATATAACACTGGACACTTCATATACCACTGGACCACCCTGGAATAATTATATTATATAACACTGGACACTTCATATATCACTGGACCACCCTGGAATAATTATAGTATATAACACTGGACACTTCATATATCACTGGACCACCCTGGAATAATTATATTATATAACACTGGACACTTCATATAACACCGGACCACCCTGGAATAATTATATTATATAACACTGGACACTTCATATAACACCGGACCACCCTGGAATAATTATATTATATAACACTGGACACTTCATATAACACTGGTCTACCCTGGAATAATTATAGTATATAACACTGGACACTTCATATAACACCGGACCACCCTGGAATAATTATATTATATAACACTGGACACTTCATATAACACCGGACCACCCTGGAATAATTATAGTATATAACACTGGACACTTCATACAACACTGGACCACCCTGGAATAATTATAGTATATAACACTGGACACTTCATATAACACCGGACCACCCTGGAATAATTATATTATATAACACTGGACACTTCATATATCACTGGATCACCCTGGAATAATTATATTATATAACACTGGACACTTCATATAACACCGGACCACCCTGGAATAATTATATTATATAACACTGGACACTTCATATACCACTGGACCACCCTGGAATAATTATAGTATATAACACTGGACACTTCATATATCACTGGACCACCCTGGAATAATTATATTATATAACACTGGACACTTCATATAACACCGGACCACCCTGGAATAATTATATTATATAACACTGGACACTTCATATAACACCGGACCACCCTGGAATAATTATATTATATAACACTGGACACTTCATATACCACTGGTCCACCCTGGAATAATTATATTATATAACACTGGACACTTCATATAACACCGGACCACCCTGGAATAATTATATTATATAACACTGGACACTTCATATACCACTGGACCACCCTGGAATAATTATAGTATATAACACTGGACCACCCTGGAATAATTATAGTATATAACACGGACACTTCATATAACACTGGACCACCCTGGAATAATTATAGTATATAACACTGGACACTTCATATATCACTGGACCACCCTGGAATAATTATAGTATATAACACTGGACACTTCATCTAACACCGGACCACCCTGGAATAATTATATTATATAACACTGGACACTTCATATATCACTGGACCACCCTGGAATAATTATATTATATAACACTGGACACTTCATATATCACTGGACCACCCTGGAATAATTATATTATATAACACTGGACACTTCATACAATACTGGACCACCCTGGAATAATTATAGTATATAACACTGGACACTTCATATATCACTGGACCACCCTGGAATAATTATAGTATATAACACTGGACACTTCATCTAACACCGGACCACCCTGGAATAATTATATTATATAACACTGGACACTTCATATAACACCGGACCACCCTGGAATAATTATATTATATAACACAGGACACTTCATATAACACCGGACCACCCTGGAATAATTATAGTATATAACACTGGACACTTCATATATCACTGGACCACCCTGGAATAATTATAGTATATAACACTGGACACTTCATATATCACTGGACCACCCTGGAATAATTATAGTATATAACACTGGACACTTCATATAACACCGGACCACCCTGGAATAATTATATTATATAACACTGGACACTTCATATAACACCGGACCACCCTGGAATAATTATAGTATGTAACACTGGACACTTCATATATCACTGGACCACCCTGGAATAATTATAGTATATAACACTGGACACTTCATATAACACCGGACCACCCTGGAATAATTATATTATATAACACTGGACACTTCATATACCACTGGACCACCCTGGAATAATTATAGTATATAACACTGGACACTTCATATATCACTGGTCCACCCTGGAATAATTATATTATATAACACTGGACACTTCATATAACACCGGACCACCCTGGAATAATTATATTATATAACACTGGACACTTCATATATCACTGGACCACCCTGGAATAATTATAGTATATAACACTGGACACTTCATATATCACTGGACCACCCTGGAATAATTATATTATATAACACTGGACACTTCATATAACACCGGACCACCCTGGAATAATTATATTATATAACACTGGACACTTCATATATCACCGGACCACCCTGGAATAATTATATTATATAACACTGGACACTTCATATAACACCGGACCACCCTGGAATAATTATATTATATAACACTGGACACTTCATATAACACTGGTCCACCCTGGAATAATTATATTATATAACACTGGACACTTCATATAACACCGGACCACCCTGGAATAATTATAGTATATAACACTGGACACTTCATATATCACTGGACCACCCTGGAATAATTATATTATATAACACTGGACACTTCATATAACACTGGACCACCCTGGAATAATTATAGTATATAACACTGGACACTTCATATAACACTGGACCACCCTGGAATAATTATATTATATAACACTGGACACTTCATATAACACCGGACCACCCTGGAATAATTATAGTATGTAACACTGGACACTTCATATATCACTGGACCACGCTGGAATAATTATAGTATATAACACTGGACACTTCATATAACACCGGACCACCCTGGAATAATTATATTATATAACACTGGACACTTCATATACCACTGGACCACCCTGGAATAATTATAGTATATAACACTGGACACTTCATATATCACTGGACCACCCTGGAATAATTATATTATATAACACTGGACACTTCATATATCACTGGTCCACCCTGGAATAATTATATTATATAACGCTGGACACTTCATATAACACCGGACCACCCTGGAATAATTATATTATATAACACTGGACACTTCATATAACACCGGACCACCCTGGAATAATTATATTATATAACACTGGACACTTCATATAACACCGGTCCACCCTGGAATAATTATATTATATAACACTGGACACTTCATATAACACCGGACCACCCTGGAATAATTATATTATATAACACTGGACACTTCATACAACACTGGACCACCCTGGAATAATTATATTATATAACACTGGACACTTCATATACCACTGGTCCACCCTGGAATAATTATATTATATAACACTGGACACTTCATATAACACCGGACCACCCTGGAATAATTATATTATATAACACTGGACACTTCATATAACACTGGTCCACCCTGGAATAATTATATTATATAACACTGGACACTTCATATAACACCGGACCACCCTGGAATAATTATATTATATAACACTGGACACTTCATACAACACTGGACCACCCTGGAATAATTATATTATATAACACTGGACACTTCATATACCACTGGTCCACCCTGGAATAATTATATTATATAACACTGGACACTTCATATAACACTGGACCACCCTGGAATAATTATATTATATAACACTGGACACTTCATATATCACTGGACCACCCTGGAATAATTATATTATATAACACTGGACACTTCATATAACACCGGACCACCCTGGAATAATTATAGTATATAACACTGGACACTTCATATATCACTGGACCACCCTGGAATAATTATATTATATAACACTGGACACTTCATATAACACTGGACCACCCTGGAATAATTATAGTATATAACACTGGACACTTCATATAACACTGGACCACCCTGGAATAATTATATTATATAACACTGGACACTTCATATAACACCGGACCACCCTGGAATAATTATATTATATAACACTGGACACTTCATATAACACCGGACCACCCTGGAATAATTATAGTATATAACACTGGACACTTCATATAACACCGGATCACCCTGGAATAATTATATTATATAACACTGGACACTTCATATATCACTGGATCACCCTGGAATAATTATAGTATATAACACTGGACACTTCATATAACACCGGACCACCCTGGAATAATTATAGTATATAACACTGGACACTTCATATAACACCGGATCACCCTGGAATAATTATATTATATAACACTGGACACTTCATATATCACTGGACCACCCTGGAATAATTATAGTATATAACACTGGACACTTCATATAACACCGGACCACCCTGGAATAATTATATTATATAACACTGGACACTTCATATAACACCGGACCACCCTGGAATAATTATATTATATAACACTGGACACTTCATATATCACTGGACCACCCTGGAATAATTATAGTATATAACACTGGACACTTCATATAACACCGGACCACCCTGGAATAATTATATTATATAACACTGGACACTTCATATATCACTGGACCACCCTGGAATAATTATAGTATATAACACTGGACACTTCATATAACACCGGACCACCCTGGAATAATTATATTATATAACACTGGACACTTCATATAACACCGGACCACCCTGGAATAATTATAGTATATAACACTGGACACTTCATATAACACCGGACCACCCTGGAATAATTATATTATATAACACTGGACACTTCATATATCACTGGATCACCCTGGAATAATTATAGTATATAACACTGGACACTTCATATAACACTGGACCACCCTGGAATAATTATATTATATAACACTGGACACTTCATATAACACTGGACCACCCTGGAATAATTATAGTATATAACACTGGACACTTCATATAACACTGGACCACCCTGGAATAATTATATTATATAACACTGGACACTTCATATAACACTGGACCACCCTGGAATAATTATATTATATAACACTGGAGACTTCATATAACACTGGACCACCCTGGAATAATTATAGTATATAACACTGGACACTTCATATACCACTGGACCACCCTTGAATAATTATATTATATAACACTGGACACTTCATACAACACTGGACCACCCTGGAATAATTATATTATATAACACTGGACACTTCATATAACACTGGACCACCCTGGAATAATTATATTATATAACACTGGACACTTCATATAACACCGGACCACCCTGGAATAATTATATTATATAACACTGGACACTTCATATATCACCGGACCACCCTGGAATAATTATATTATATAACACTGGACACTTCATATAACACTGGACCACCCTGGAATAATTATAGTATATAACACTGGACACTTCATATATCACTGGACCACCCTGGAATAATTATAGTATATAACACTGGACACTTCATATATCACTGGACCACCCTGGAATAATTATAGTATATAACACTGGACACTTCATATATCACTGGACCACCCTGGAATAATTATATTATATAACACTGGACACTTCATATAACACTGGACCACCCTGGAATAATTATAGTATATAACACTGGACACTTCATATATCACTGGACCACCCTGGAATAATTATAGTATATAACACTGGACACTTCATATATCACTGGACCACCCTGGAATAATTATATTATATAACACTGGACACTTCATACAATACTGGACCACCCTGGAATAATTATAGTATATAACACTGGACACTTCATATATCACTGGACCACCCTGGAATAATTATAGTATATAACACTGGACACTTCATATATCACTGGACCACCCTGGAATAATTATAGTATATAACACTGGACACTTCATATATTTTATTATTGAATGACCAGAAACTGGGCAGTTACAAAAATGTTAATGTTCTTTTAAATTAGCCCCTCTCTTGTGCGCCGTTTCTGGAGTGATGATTTATTTTGATAATTTGCCGTGTATCTGGCGTCTCGGTTTAATCAATACACGCTGTTGTCTGCCTATTTTAACTGCTCCGAAAAAAACTGTTGTTGCTGTAATATCGCAAGTAATAGACCGTGGCAGCAATAATGATGAAAGCCAAAAAAAACAGATGTACGTTTTTGTGAATCTATTTGCTAGAGGAAGTCTCGCTTGTGAAATGGAGTAGCTGACAGGTGTGTGTCAGGCGAGAACACAGTCTAGCGTTGGTGACTGACAGGGTAGGCAGCTGTTTTTGGGGAAACCGTATATAAGGTAGCCCATGTGGGAACAAGTACCTCACAGCGCCGCTTAGTTGACATGAGACGCGTTCCGCCCACAAATTGGCCGCAGCAGGGAGCGAGGAGCAGGCAAGTGGCGGCCATAAAAGCTAAAGGCATGATAGGAATTTGGATTGGGTGCGATTAATACATTTCATTTTTTTTAGGCCATTGATCGTAGGGAAAAAAGTTATAAAATGTCAAGATGGGTAAAAAAAAAAAAACGCCTGAAAAAGGTGGCCAAAACGCGTGTGGTAACAAACCACTTCGAAAAAAACGGAGCTGATTTCTCCAGGCAGAATTTTCTGCCCGCAAATAGCTTTGTGTGAATTGACCCTTAGGCGGAATTCAGACAAGAGTAGTAAATGGTCGCATGTATTTCAATGGGGCCATTCACGTGCCCATTGTTTCAATTGACCGTGTGAAGGATTTGTTGAAAAATAGAACCTGTCCTATTTTCTTCCGTTTTCATGGATCCCTCCATAGACTCAAGTCTATAGAGATGCGTGAAAATGGGACCCGCACGGGTGCAACTCCAATGTGAAAAACTACCGTTTGCACTCGTTCAAGTAAATCTGGCCTTATGCACACGACATTGTGTGCATAAGTCCCGTCAGTCATTCGTGGAAAGATAGGACATGTCCAATCCTTTCACGGATCGAAGAATCGGGTCCGGGAAAACTGACCCGATTCACCCGCTAAAGTAAATGGGTCCGTGGAGACTATCGGGTGCCATTCGGATGCCGTTAAAATACGGCCCGATTCAACTGGCATCAGTTTTCCCCATAGATTACATCTGATCGCTGGGGGTCCAGCGGGAGGACACTGTGCGGTCATCTTATTATCCAGTGACCCTTCTAACTAGTAGGAATTGTCCAAAGAATGAAGCCCCTTTAAGCTTTAAGAAAAAACAAGCTCTGAGGGCGGCAGTGAGCATGAAAAAAAGAAGTGGAAAGCGCTTTTTTTTATGGCTTTTCATTGCAAAATAATGGACATTCGTGCGTGGAGTCTGGGGCTGAACGCAGCATTATACATCGCCAATATCAAAGTTGAAAAATTGCAAATTGAAACATTTTGCATTTGGAGTTGTGTTTAAATAAATATTTTTTCTTGTCAGATGTAGAGAACCTTCTATAACGTGGCGGGTGAAATGATGCCGACTTTCCAGCATAATGTTCCCGTCCATGGGCATCATTCACTCCGATGCATTAAATTGCCGGTCAAATGTTACCTTTGTGGAAAGAGAAAATAATGAGACTGTAAGAGAAGATTTCTGAAGGGACTGACAATGGGAAATGGCAGTAACTCTGTTTCACTGTTTTTTGCAGGTATAAGTGTCTTAGAGGGTTCACCGTATGAATCATTCGTGAGGGGGTTTGACTATGTCAGGCTGGCGTCCATCACAGCAGGTAATTATGTCCTAAATCTAGCGCACGTTCTGTAAAATGTGGAGCCGATCAGACACAAAGACCTCCTCATCCTGCTTCATATCATCCCACATTACCAGAGAATACCGCGTCCTTTATAATAAGAAAATGACACTAAAAACAAATCTGAAACATCCCACTGGGTCCAAGACCCACAATCAGAGGGATAGAAGCAAATACAAAAGGCTATTTACTGCAATGTTCCCCAACCTGTGCACAACTACAACTCCCAACATGTACAGACACCCACAAGCAAGAGTCATACTGGAGGTACAAAACATAAAATAACAAAAAAGCTGTTGTAAATATTGTCCATAGGGAACAGTATAAAAGAAGTATGATTTTTGTATATATAGTAGGGGGATGTAATAAATAAGTTATATTCTTGTATATAGGAGGCAGTATTATAGTAGTTATATTCTTGTATATAGGAGCAGTATTATAGCAGTTATATTCTTGTATATAGGAGCAGTATTATAGTAGTTATATTCTTGTATATAGGAGGCAGTATTATAGTAGTTATATTCTTGTATATAGGAGCAGTATTATAGCAGTTATATTCTTGTATATAGGAGGCAGTATTATAGTAGTTATATTCTTGTATATACGGGGCAGTATTATAGCAGTTATATTCTTGTGTATAGGAGCAGTATTATAGTAGTTATATTCTTGTATATAGGGGGCAGTATTATAGTAGTTATATTCTTGTATATAGGGGGCAGTATTATAGTAGTTATATTCTTGTATATAGGAGGCAGTATTATAGTAGTTATATTCTTGTATATAGGGGCAGTATTATAGTAGTTATATTCTTGTATATAGGGGCAGTATTAGGGCATGCCCACACGTGGCGGATTTCCTCCGCAACTGTCCGCATCAATGGCGCACAGAATCTGCGTAGCAGATTTTGCGGCGGATCTGCCCAAAATGTGCAGTAAATTGATGCGGACTAGCTGCTGCGGACTGCGGTAAAAGTGCTTCCCTTCTCTCTATCAGTGCAGGATAGAGAGAAGGGACAGCCCTTTCCCTAGTGAAAGTAAACGAATTTCATACTTACCGGCCGTTGTCTTGGTGACGCGTCCCTCTTTCGACATCCAACCCGACCTCCCTGGATGACGCGGCAGTCCATGTGACCGCTGCAGCCTGTGATTGGCTGCAGCCGTCACTTAGACTGAAACGTCATCCTGGGAAGCCGGACTGGAGACAGAAGCAGGAAGTTCTCGGTAAGTATGAACTTCTATTTTTTTGACAGGTTGCTGTATATTGTGATCGGTAGTCACTGTCCAGGGGGCAGAAACAGTTACTGCCGATCGCTTAACTCTTTCAGCACCCTTGACAGTGACTATTTACTGACGTCGCCTAGCAACGCTCCCGTAATTACGGGAGCCCCATTGACTTCCTCAGTCTGGCTGTAGACCTAGAAATACATAGGTCCAGCCAGAATGAAGAAATGTCATGTCAAAAAAGCAAGACGCATCCGCAGCACACATAACATGTGCATGACAGCTGCGGACTTCATTGCGGAATTTAGAATCTCCATTGAAGTCAATGGAGAACTTCCGCCATGAGTCCGCAACCAGTCCGCCACTGGTCCGCAACATCCATTGTATGCTGCGGACACCAAATTCCGCACCGCAGCCTATGCTCCGCCGCGGAATTTTCAGCCACGTCTAAACAAAGCCTACTAAAAAGAAGTGGAAGGCAATGGAGAAACGGCTCCGCTGCGGATTAATGCTGCGGAGTGTCCGCAGCGGAATTCAAGAGCAATTCCGCCACGTGTGGCTTTGCCCTTATAGTAGTTATATTCTTGTATATAGGAGGCAGTATTATAGTAGTTATATTCTTGTATATAGAGGGCAGTATTATAGTAGTTATATTCTTGTATATAGTGGCAGTATTATAGTAGTTATATTCTTGTATATAGGAGCAGTATTATAGTAGTTATATTCTTGTATATAGGAGCAGTATTATAGTAGTTATATTCTTGTATATAGGGGGCAGTATTATAGTAGTTATATTCTTGTATATAGGGGCAGTATTATAGTAGTTATATTCTTGTATATAGGGGGCAGTATTATAGTAGTTATATTCTTGTATATAGGAGCAGTATTATAGTAGTTATATTCTTGTATATAGGGGACAGTATTATAGTAGTTATATTCTTGTGTATAGGAGCAGCATTATAGTAGTTATATTCTTGTATATAGGGGCAGTATTATAGTAGTTATATTCTTGTATATAGGGGACAGTATTATAGTAGTTATATTCTTGTGTATAGGAGCAGTATTATAGTAGTTATATTCTTGTATATAGGGGCAGTATTATAGTAGTTATATTCTTGTATATAGGAGGCAGTATTATAGTAGTTATATTCTTGTATATAGGGGGCAGTATTATAGTAGTTATATTCTTGTATATAGGGGGCAGTATTATAGTAGTTATATTCTTGTATATAGGGGCAGTATTATAGTAGTTATATTCTTGTATATAGGAGGCAGTATTATAGTAGTTATATTCTTGTATATAGGGGGCAGTATTATAGTAGTTATATTCTTGTATATAGGGGGCAGTATTATAGTAGTTACATTCTTGTATATAGGAGCAGTATTATAGTAGTTATATTCTTGTACATAGAAGGCAGTATTATAGTAGTTATATTCTTGTATATAGGAGCAGTATTATAGTAGTTATATTCTTGTATATAGGAGCAGTATTATAGTAGTTATATTCTTGTATATAGGTGGCAGTATTATAGTAGTTATATTCTTATATATAGGAGCAGTATTATAGTAGTTATATTCTTGTATATAGGAGCAGTATTATAGTAGTTATATTCTTGTATATAGGTGGCAGTATTATAGTAGTTATATTCTTGTATATAGGGGACAGTATTATAGTAGTTATATTCTTGTATATAGTGGGCAGTATTATAGTAGTTATATTCTTGTATATAGGAGGCAGTATTATAGTAGTTATATTCTTGTATATAGGGGGCAGTATTATAGTAGTTATATTCTTGTATATAGGAGCAGTATTATAGTAGTTATATTCTTGTATATAGGAGCAGTATTATAATAGTTATATTCTTGTATATAGGAGCAGTATTACAGTAGTTATATTCTTGTATATAGGGGGCAGTATTATAGTAGTTACATTCTTGTATATAGGGGCAGTATTATAGTAGTTATATTCTTGTGTATAGGGGGCAGTATTATAGTAGTTATATTCTTGTATATAGAGGACAGTATTATAGTAGTTATATTCTTGTATATAGGGGGCAGTATTATAGTAGTTATATTCTTGTATGTAGGGGCAGTATTATAGTAGTTATATTATTGTATATTGGGGGCAGTATTATAGTAGTTATATACTTGTACATAGGGGGCGGTATTATACTAGTTATATTCTTGTATATAGGGGCAGTATTATATTAGTTATATTCTTGCATATAGGGGCAGTATTATAGTAGTTATATTCTTGTATATAGGGGGCAGTATTATAGTAGTTATATTCTTGTATATAGGGGTAGTATTATAGTAGTTATATTCTTGTATGTAGGGGCAGTATTATAGAAGTTATATTCTTGTATATAGGGAGCAGTATTATAGTAGTTATATTCTTGTATATAGGGAGCAGTATTATAGTAGTTATATTCTTGTATATAGGAGCAGTATTATAGTAGTTATATTCAGGTATATAGGGGCAGTATCATAGTAGTTATATTCTTGTATATAGGAGCAGTATTATAGTAGTTATATTCTTGTATGTTGGTGGGCAGTATTATAGTAGTTATATTCTTGTATATAGGGGCAGTATTATAGTAGTTATAGTCTTGTATATAGGGGGCAGTATTATAGTAATTATATTCTTGTATATAGGGAGCAGTATTATAGTAGATATATTCTTGTATATAGGGGCAATATTATAGTAGTTATATTCTTGTATATAGGAGACAGTATTATAGTCGTTATATTCTTGTATATAGGAGCAGTATTATAGTATTTATATTCTTTTATATAGGGGCAATATTATAGTAGTTATATTCTTGTATATATGAGCAGTATTATAGTAGTTATATTCTTGTATATAGGGGGCAGTATTATAGTAGTTATATTCTTGTATATAGGAGCAGAATTATAGTAGTTATATTCTTGTATATAGGAGCAGTATTATAGTAGTTATATTCTTGTATATAGGGGCAGTATTATAGTAGTTATATTCTTGTATATAGGAGCAGTATTATAGTAGTTATATTCTTTTATATAGGGGCAATATTATAGTAGTTATATTCTTGTATATATGAGCAGTATTATAGTAGTTATATTCTTGTATATAGGGGGCAGTATTATAGTAGTTATATTCTTGTATATAGGGGCAGTATTATACTAGTTATATTCTTGTATATAGGGGCAGTATTATAGCAGTTATATTCTTGTATATAGGGGCAGTATTATAGTAGTTATATTCTTGTATACCGGTGGTACTCCCGTCAGGGTCCCGGCCACATGGCTGAAGAAGAGGGGCCCGCCGGATTGTGGCCCCCCCCTCCTTCATGGGCCATCCCCCTCTCGCCCCCCTGCAGACCTTTTTTTTTTTTTTTTAATAGATAGATAGATAGATATGAGATTGATAGATAGATAGATAGATAGATAGATAGATAGATAGATAGATAGATAGATAGATAGATAGATAGATAGATAGATAGATAGATAGATAGATAGATAGATAGATAGATAGAGATTAGTAGAAGTATACATTTAGGTGTTATTACAATACTATGGATAATTTCTAGCATACTCCGTACATTCTGGGTTAGGTATCTGCTCCTGAGTCCAGACTCCTAGATGAATAATTTATTTTCATCCTGGGCTTATGGGATGTCAGACTCTGCTGGAAGGGACAGGCTCAGCACTGAGGGGAAGACCAATAAATCCACAAAGTAGGAGGCCAGAATCACTCTGACATTTTGGGCTCTAGAGAGTTCAAAAAATGTATTCTGCAAACCACCCAGCGAGTCAGAGAAGCAAATACTGGGATGACATCAACCTTAAAGAACAAAGTCAGCCAAGATCCTCCTAGCACTTGTCTATGGAACACCTGCTTTCAATTATCAGACCTCCTCCCTGGGGTGTGTTAGGAGCCGCATGTGTAACCCCGTTACACGGGAGGCTGAGGATTTATGCACTGCGAACACCGCATTTCAGGCAACACACAGAAGACCAGGCACTAAGGAATCTTTCTATGATGGATGAAGATATTAAGTGACCAGCTGTCCTGGTTTCTTGATGTTTACGCCAGGGAAAAAAATGGCTCCAGTAAGAAATGATTTTAAAAGATGCTAAAAGCAGAATAATTGCATCCTCCAGGTAACGTGATGTCCAATGACTTTGCCATACAACATTACACGATTATTTCCAACACCCTTATTCATCTCTATTAGGATGGACAGTACAGGCTTATCCTGCTCTCCAACAAAAATGGGGGCCAAGGCCCACTCATTGTTGGCAACGGTGGAGGGCCCAGAGGTTCGACCACAGAATTCTTATTTTAAAAGTAAAAAAAATGGGTTATCATTGGATAACTTCTTCTAAAATAGCAAAGAATGGAAAATATTTCTTGGTTAAGGTGTCCTAGGGAAGAGCAGTGCTACCATTATAGATACTGTAATCTCCTGATACACTGTAGACAACAGGGCCCAGTGGTGGACCCCCACTAGAAGCTGGAAGAGTAGGGGTTCACTTTCTAATTTCCCAGTAGCTTCTCAAATTAATTCACTCAATCACCTTAATGTCTTACAATAAGGGGAATTTGTATCCTCATGTTATGGTATTAGAGAAGGTCCCATGTTCGGTAAACCCCACCATTAGCCAGGGTATTACGAGACCAATGCTTCGAAAGCTATTTCCAACGCTCTCATTCAATTCTTTTGAGATGGACAACGCATGTTTATCCTGCTCTCAAGCCAAAAATATGGACTAAGACCCCTATGTTCTTGGCAATGGAGGAAGTCTCAGAGGTCGGAATGACAGGTTATAAAAGTTAAAAAAAAGGGTGGTCAATGGACAACCCCTTCAAAAGAGCAAAATATTCCCTGGTCAATGTGTCCTAAATTAGAGCAGTGCTGTCATTATATATAGTGTATGCTTCTGAGAGCCCTCACCCAACCACGAGGAGACTCTACTTCTACCTAATCTAGATATTAGGGTCCAAGGATTGACACCCTCTGGAAACTGGAAGAGTATGGGCTCAATTTCTACTTTACGGGCAGCTTCCGACATTGAGTCACTCAATCACCTTATTGTCTTACAGTAAGGGAGATTTGTACTATTGAGGTATTAGAGAAGGTGTCATGTTTGGGAACCCCACCATCACATGGGGCATTACACAGATGGCTCATTCTTTTCAGTGTTATTTAGTAGTGACGCTGCAAAAAATGATCGATCAGTGGCTGATTCCCAAGGAGATAAAAGCTGAACTCTGGTGGGTCAAGCAGCAGGAGCTCCAATGATCGGGTAGTCCCAGAGGAATGTTCCAATGGACAGTAGTTTAAGCGACATCCATAAACCAAGACCTGTGTATAAGTCTACTCCTTGCACTCATGTACATAAGGGTGTCTTGGTAGGTGTTATTTAAATTAGAATGGAGAAAATCAGCCCATAAATGTCCTCAAGGAGCATTAAGACCCATTCTAGAAATATGATATCAGGCACAATTTATAAATCAAATAGCCCCGTAATGCTCTATGGTCCCACAATTCTGTCTATTTGCACATTTTGGCTAAGGATATAATTCCAACGTATCCAAAAACGATAGTTTTTTTTCCACCGGATCCTACTGCTTTCGTCAAGATTAAACAGTTGTGTGTCTATGGGTTTAGCCAGACTGGAGATTAGAGGCTCCAGAAGTGTTTGGCACTCACTTATCTCCCTCTGTCTTTTGCCAAATGGGCATGTAAATGGAAAAATTCTATTTGTCTATGGCCAACATTAGAAAGGACAAATATAATTCTTATTTACTTGGATAATTGAAGTAGCAATGTATCTACAGATGTATGTGTATAGGGTTAAAAATACTAATTACACTTCCTATGGCCTTATCAATGTGCAATTCCTTTACTCATTCATGTCCAGATTTTTGTCTTTAGTATTATCGTTAACTCTGCATTTGGACCAGAACACAGGGAGTATTTGCTGACAGGGAGCAGAGCGCTCTCAGTATTACTAGGATTATGTGTAGGGGGTGGGCAGAGCAGGAAGTCTGTGTGGTGAAGCTTCAGCCAATAGCTGCAGAGCAGGAAGTCTGTGTGGTGAAGCTTCAGCCAATAGCTGCGGAACAGGAAGTGATGTCAGAGAAGGGGCGTTGGTTTGGGCAACTTCTGCTGTACAGCCCAGTAACATGCAGCAGTAGTTGTTGTTACCTGTAGTGTTCGTCGACCTGTAGTGTACACAGCACCCTGAAAACTCGCAGTTGTAGAACCAGAGTGAACGTTTTAACATCTCTTGTATGTTACATAACCTTAGTAGCTTCACTTTGCAAATTTTGAAAGTTTCAAGCTTAACTTTAAGTTCTGTTCAAAGTCCTGTAAGGACAGGGATGATGAATGATGTTCTCTGATTGAACTGCATATCATTTGGCGCATGGTATTATTCTTGGTCAGGCAATAAAGTGGGATAAAATAGCCATGGTTACCACAGAACACTTTAGTTTGTTGATAACTGCTGTGATTACTACTTTTCCAACCTTTTAAAGTTCTTTTTTTTTACTTCCAAACCATTAGGAGTTGATTTCTGCGGCTTTAAGTCCCACAAAATAGCTAGACTTCAATTGCCGCTCTTCGTATTAAACATAACCCTATATAAAAGGGACAAATAGCCGCAGGTAAATAGAGGAAACTGCTTTTTCCACTTAATTTTGGCCCTGCAGTAAACAAGTGGACAGGTTGTACAAAGTTGGGATTAAAACCGGATTAATGTCTTGGTACTGGGTCATATTGACCCAATCTTAATTCACAACTCCTGAAATTTACAAGAAATAGAGTGTAACGCCGAAAACTGCGCGAGTGTGAAGAACAAGACCGTTGTGAGAACCAGAATTGTATGAGATTTCATGGTACCAAATGCAAACATTTTATATGGGGTTCTATAGTTGCCAATTAACCCCGCATGTAGTGCAGTGTATTACAATTGCGATCAGGGCCTCCTGCCCTCAAGTCCCCTAGTGGGAGAAAAAAAACAAAAGTAAAAATAAAGTTGTATAAAAATAAAAAATTAAAAGTTTAAAAGTAATAAAAGTAAAATCCCCCTTTTTCCCTTATCAGTCCCTTATTATTATTAAAATAAATAAACAAATAAAGTATACATAATTGGTATCGCCGCATCCGTAACGGCCTGAACTACAAAAGTATTTAGATATGTATCCTGCGCAGTGAATGCTGTAAACGAAAATAATAATAAACCATACCAGAATCACAATTTTTTGGTCACTTCACCTATATCAAAAAATGGATTAAAAAGAGATCAAAAAGACACATGTACCTAAAAATGGTCCTGATCAAAACTACGGTTTGTTGGGCAAAAAAAAAAGTCCCCACACGGCTTTTTTGATGGAAAAATAAAAAAGTTATGGCTCTTAGAATAACGCAACACAAAAAGTGAATGATTTTTTATTAAAAAGTATTTTATTGGGCAAACCCCATAAAAACTATAAACATCTGGTATCGCCGTAATCGCATCGCCCCGCAGAATAAAGTGAATATGTCATTTATAGGGCACGGTGAACGCTGTAATAAAAAGGAATAAAAAAACAATAGTAGAATTGCTGTTTTTTAGTCACCACGCCTCTTCAAAATAGCATAAAAACTGATCAAAAAATCGCATGCACCCCATAAAAACTACAATGAATTCCTCAAGGGGTCTAGTTTCCAAAATGTGGTCACTTTTAAGGGGTTTCTCCTGTTCTGGTACCTCAGAAGCTCTGCAAATGCGACATGGTGCCCAGAAACCAATCCAGCAAAGTCTACATGCCAAATAGCGCTCCTGCCTTTCTGAGCCCTGCCGTGTGTCCAACCAGAAGTTTTACCACATATGGGGTATTGCTGTAATCGGGAGAAACTGTTTTACAAATGTTGTGGGCTTTTTTTCCTTTATTCCTTGTAAAAATTAAAAATTTGCCCGTTTTATCAGAAAAATATGTGATTTTCAATTTTAAAGCCTAACTCCACAAAATGCAGCAAAATACTTGTGGGGTCTAAATGCTCACTATACCCCTCGATAAGTTCCTTGAGGGGTGTAGTTTGCCAAATGGGGTCACATTTTGGGGGGTTTCTACTGTTTTGGCCATACAAGACCTCTTCAAACCTGACAAAGTGCCTAAAAGATATTCTAATAAAAATAAGGCCCACAAATCCACTAGGTGCTCCTTTGCTTCGGAGGCCGGTTCTTCAGTCCATTACCACACTAGGGCCACATGTGGGATATTTCTAAAAACTGCAGAATCTGGACAATAAATATTTTGTTGCGTTTCTCTGGTAAAACCTTCTGTGTTACAGAAAAAAATTTAAATTTAAATTTCACCTCTACTTTGCTTTAAATTCCTGTGAAACAGCTAAAGGGTTAAGAAACTTTATAAATGCTGTTTTAAATGCTCCGAGGGGTCTAGTTTTTAAAATGGAATGTTTTATGGGAGTTTCTAAAATATAGGCCCCTTAAAGCCACTTCAGAACTGAACTGGTACCTAAAAAAAAAGGCTTCTGAAATTTTATTCAAAATATGAGAAATTGCTGCTTATGTTCTAAGCCTTGTAACGTCCTAGAAAAATAAAAGAATGTTCAAAAAAATGATGCCAATCTAAAGTAGACATATGGGAAATGTGAACTTGTAACTATTTTGTGTGGAATTACTATCTGTCTTACAAGCAAATACATTTAAAATAAGAAAAATGCTATTTCTTCCAAATTTTCTCAAAATGTTGCTATTTTTCATAAATAAACACTGAATATATGGACCAAATTTTAACACTAACATAAAGTCCAATGTGTCACGAGAAAACTCTCAGAATCGCTTAGATAGGTATAAGCATTTCAGAGTTATTAGTACATAGTGACACATGTCAGATTTCAAAAATGGGCTCTGACCCTTAAAGAGGCTCTGTCACCACATTATAGGTGTCCTATCTTCTACATAATGTGATTGGCGCTGTAATGTAGATTACAGCAGTGTTTTTTATTTAGAAAAACAATCAATTTTATGTTATGACCTATTTTAGATTTATGCTAATGACTTTCTTAATGCCCAACTGGGCGTGTTTTTACTTTTTGACCAAGTGGGTGTTGTGGAGAGAAGTGAATGACGCTGACCAATCAGTGACCAATCAGCGTCATACACTTCTCCCCATTCATGTATTCAGCACATAGTGATCTTGCTAGATCACGCTGTGCTGTCACATACTCCCACATTAACATTACTGAAGCGTCTGGAGAGTTAATAGACATCACCTCCAGCCAAGACGGGATGTCTATTCACAATCCCGACACTTTGGTAACGTTTGTGTGGGACTTACAGCAGAGCAAGCGTAATCTCGTGAGATCACTCTGTAAATGACAGTTCATTTATACAGTACATTATATGGTACAATAAATGGTGCTACGAAAAACTACAACTCGTCCCGCAAAAATCAAGCCCTCTTAGGACTATATGGACGGAAAAATAAAAAAGTTATGGCTTTTGGAAGTTGGGGAGGAAAAAATCTAATTGAAAATCTGAAAAATAGCTGCGGCGAGAAGGGGTTAATGGGGCTCAAACAACTAGTGCTCATTGTTCAGTGTTAAAATGTGGCCCCTTAAAGCTGATGTTGGGAGGGCTGAAATGGAAGGAGTAATTGTTTTACTGCATGGAGTACCATACAAATACATAAATGATGAGCTCACCCAATCTTGGTCAGTTGTTCTCCCCATTCCTGATTCTAATAACTTGAGGACTGGGATCCAGATTGAACCTGCACTGGATCACGTTGGATGATCCCACATCTCTGAACATGACAATCCTGCACCGCCAATGCCTATATAAAACTAGACTTCCCTACTCCATAGTGTCCTAAGAACATAAACACCAGAGGTGAAGGCCACGTATGTGTTTTGAGCTGTGAACCTGTCCAGTTATGAGTAGGGGCTGGTTTACAGTGGTTTTCTCCAAAGTTTTTGCCGTTTTGAATGACAGTATGGAATAGAAAAAAAGTCTAGTTTTACTGTATATAAGGGTAGGAGATACTGAAATTCAGTTTTGTTTCCCTAGAGTTACTTAGAATAATCTTACAAACCAACAAGCCCCCTCTCCCCACGTGCAGTCCCAGTCCCTGAGATCAGCACTTGCGGGTTAGTAGTGTTCCTACCATAGTGGCAGGAAATGCAGGAATGGACTGGCATACCAATGTACTATAGGATCTCCTGGTAAGCCCAGGCTCTGGCACAATAATGGACCTCAAAGGTCCAGCAGAAGACAACCCCATTTGGCGCCAATCACTTGCCACTAGGCTCTAATTATTATGGGATGTTCACAAATATTCTATTAGACCTTATTGATTATTCGTTCTGTGTGTACAATGATAACAACAGGTGGCAGGGATGTTGTCTCCGAGGTGGAGCGGTGGATGCACAGATGCTGATAAGGTGTGTACCATTGTGGGCTACATTTTGACATGGTTGATAGGGTGTGTACCATGGTGGGCCACATTTTGACATGGTTGATAGGGTGTGTACCATGGTGGGCCACATTTTGTCACAGTTGATAGGGTATGTACCATGGTGGGCCACATTTTGTCACAGTTGATAGGGTATGTACCATGGTGGGCCACATTTTGACACAGTTGATAGGGTGTGTACCATAGTGGGCCACATTTTGACACAGTTGATAGGGTGTGTACCATAGTGGGCCACATTTTG
Organism: Rhinoderma darwinii; assembly: GCF_050947455.1. Classification (NCBI taxonomy): domain Eukaryota; kingdom Metazoa; phylum Chordata; class Amphibia; order Anura; family Rhinodermatidae; genus Rhinoderma; species Rhinoderma darwinii. Next base: position 12,837,270 of record NC_134687.1, on the reverse strand, counting down.
ATACAGTTGATAGGGTGTGTACCATGGAGGGCCACATTTTGACATGGTTGATAGGGTGTGTACCATGGAGGGCCACATTTTGACATGGTTGATAGGGTGTGTACCATGGTGGGCTACATTTTGACACGGTTGATAGGGTATGTACCATGGTGGGCCACATTTTGACATGGTTGATAGGGTGTGTACCATGGTGGGCCACATTTTGACACGGTTGATAGGGTATGTACCATGGTGGGCCACATTTTGACACAGTTGATAGGGTGTGTACCATAGTGGGCCACATTTTGACACAGTTGATAGGGTGTGTACCATGGAGGGCCACATTTTGACATAGTTGATGTTTTTTACATGAGAATGTCCTATTTTAAGGCCCTTTTACATGGGCCAATGATGGGCTAAGTGAGCGTACATATGTGAACAGGCCAACGATCAGCCGATGAATAAGCAAACGCTCGTTCATCGGCTGATTGTATTGTTTATGCAACAGAAAATATTATCGTTGTTGGCAGCTCATCTACTTGTCTAAACAATGTGCCGCCGACATGATGGAAATTCATAGGGACGAGCGATCGTATTAACGATCGCTCGTTCCCATAAATTACTGATCGTAGCTGCTTGTGAAAGGAGCAATCGTGCGCAGATCAAAGAGCCGTCTCGTTGATCGGCACTCGTTGTTACGCCCAAAATTGGCCGCTGTAAAAGGACACTTACTTTGGCCTTATTTCCTACAAACTATAGAAAGGAAACCACTTATAGCTGAATATAAAAAAACCATATCCTGAAAAATGCCGGTGGCATCGATAAAGTCCATTCAAGCATGTTGCAGAAACACCTTCTCGAATGCTTCCTCACGCTGAATGGTATAACTGTGACCCTGCTGAAAATGTATTTTTTATTGTTGTGGTGCAAAGAGTTAATGTATTGAACAGATAAAGAATTTGTAGTAAAGCCAAAGAGCTATAAAATAACAGGAGATAAAAGTGTTAATAAACATTATCACCAAACTCCTCTCCATTTACTACATGAATCTCCCCTCAAGCCTTCAACTATTTTATTTCTTTCTTTATGGTAATGCTGCATGGTTTCTTATGTAACCTTCTCATAATTCCCGTTTCTTGAGTGGGAGGGACCTAGAACAAGTCTGTGTAGCATGTAGGGGTAGTCTATTGTACAGTACATGGACTAAAATGGTGGCCCCGTAGACAGAGCCTCAGGTAGGCAACCTATCACAGCCTGTAGTTGATTAAAGGGGGTTTTAATGGGTTTTCTGACTACCAGAACCACACCGATCAGTAGATGTAGGGGCCTGTGTGGAATTATCCAGCAGTACCAGTCACAGCCACAACCATATGTATGGTGCTGTGAAGACAATGAAGCGCCATGGCCATTCTGCTGATTGGCAGATGTCCCGGGAGTCCGACATTCACATATCAAATATTGATGATCTATCCTATGGAAAACCCCAGAAATCAAAACTTCTGACATGTCGAAAGTTTTATAAAACACCAATTACTCAATAAAATTACATGACACCAAAACTTCTTTGACGAGACGTAAAGGAGATTGACATTGTGAAGGTTTGTAATTGATATTCCTAAAGAAGTTTTTCCGCATTAGTTATTTATGACCTATCTATAGGATATACCATAGAGGTCTGATACGTGTAGGTGCCACGCCACTGCTTCCTCAACCGTATCTCCCACTGAATTGAATGGAGAGAGACCATTTGAAGGACATACTATTACTTTTATTCCTTTTTTTTTTTTTTTTAAATTACAGTTTCCACTGGAGTTTGATAATACCTGATGGTTAAAGAAAATTTCGTATTTTGCTTAGTGTCAGATTAATTGATTTCTGCTTAAAACAAGCCTGTGTAATATGGAGAGGCAGTCTACTGAATAGCAGATAATAGTCCCTGTACATATTCATGTTCTCAAATAGTGGTCACCTAGACAGAAAGTAAAGTTCTTATTAGGAACGAACTAGGAACGAACACTCCTTTCCAGGAGAGGCTTCCGGGGTCGTATGGTTGCCTAGGCCACTGGGCGTCCCACTCCTTCGAATGGGATTTCAGTCGAAACTGGAGGTATACAATGATAAAGATCTTATAATTTTATCAGACAAAGAAGAGAATCGATATTTCTTCATTGAACGTTTAATATCTTCTTGATGTCGCCTTATATTTGGCCTAAAACGTTAATTTTTCATAAGGCCAAATTACTTGAAAATAATTGAACTACCAGTTTCCACAAGATGCTCTGGTAATTCACTCTTTGTATTATTTCTGAATGTCATATCTCATGTTGTGAATTTTTTCCAGGGTCTGAGAATGAAGTCACCCAAGTCAATCGTTGCCTTGATGCGGCAAAAGCTTGCAACGTGGACCCCACCTGCCAAAAGTTACGAACAGAGTATGTTGGCTTGTGCATTCGTCCCATGGCACGGACTGACTCATGCAACCGTTCCAAGTGTCACAAGGCCTTGAGGAAGTTTTTTGACAGAGTTCCAGCTGAATATACCAGTGAACTGCTCTTCTGTCCTTGTGAAGACACAGCTTGTGCAGAACGGAGGCGTCAAACCATCGTTCCAGCATGTTCTTATGAGTCAAAAGAGAAGCCCAACTGCCTCACCCCACTAGACGTTTGTAAGGGTGATAACATTTGCAGGTAGGTTACTTCACCCTGGAGAAATTCTTATTTCGGTTCTATGTGGAATGGTTTCTCTAAAAAAATATAACTTGTTACTTTAAACTAAATTGTTCCTCAACAAGGCCGTACATACCATAGAAGGCGACCATGCAGGGAGAGGGGCCCAGTCCTCGTTTGTCTCATCCCCTCTTCTACTTTGTGGTGAAAACCTGTGCAGGACTCTCCTCCCTTAGGCCTCATGCACACGGCGGTGCCCGTAATCATGGCCTGCGATTATGGGCACGGCCGGCCGCTGGCCCGTGCTCCCATATAAAGTATGGTAGCACGGCCAACAAAAAGCAAAATAATGGACATGTTCCATCATTTTCTGAACATTTCTACTGCCCGGACACCTCCCCTCAAATATACGGGAAGGCGTCTGTGGTCAATAGAAGTGAATGGGCCTGTAATTACGGTCCGCAATTATGGATGATTTTTACGGTCATGTTCATGGGGCCTTAAGGAACGGCATTGTAAGCAAACAAAGGGGAGGGGAATTAGCCTAAGGAAAGGGCATGAAGGGGGGAACAAACACTTTGGCCCTAGGCAGTCCATATTGATCAAAGGGGGGCCCCCACTCTTTTATATATGTCACTGGTTCTCAAGATGAGTTTGTCATTGAGCTTAAAACTACCCGATTCTGCCAGGAAGTCATGCACTATATGTTTCCTGCTAGGACCTTAGGACATGTCTTATAGTGGAACCCACAAAGAGATTTTGGGCCGTTATATTAATGGGCCCCTTTTCAACCATTATAGTTATAATACACTTGATCTGGGTTAACACAATACCTTTGAGCAACATTTATCTCATGTATCTCCTCTTTTTTTTTGTAGCCCTTTAAAGTTTTACCCAGAGGCAATGGGCCATTTCTGGCCATGGGCTCTCAGGCTCAGCCCAAACTATATTCCACCCATGACCGCAGCATCTTGAGAAGGAGTTGTGGCTCCTGCATCATTTCATGACTGGTCCTTTTTTGGTCTGAACTCTTCAAAGGATACACTGATCCTCTGCTAGGCCAGTCTAACCCCAGTGGGGAAAAAACGTGCTTTATGTTATGGTGGGATAATAGAAGTCTACTTTTCTAGTTCCCCAGTCAATCCCTAGATTACAACTCCCTGAACGTAAATGGATTGTCTAATTACAAAAATAAATTTTTTTATATAAAAACTGGCCCAGGTGATTAGCTGATCGCCATGGGCCCAATTTCTGAAACCTCCCAGGAACATCTGATAGTGCCAGGAAAGTTACGGCTGGTCATTGTATGAAATGAATTGCCGACCATGTAACACATTGACTGGTTATGTCCATCAACGTGAGGGGATGCTCTTTTCTTTGTTAAAGGGAACCTGTCACCAGCATTTTACCTATTGAACTCTACCCACCCCTCGCTGGCCGCTGCTGTCAAAAGTTCATTTGCGTTATCCCCTCTCCTAAACTCCCCCTCTGACCATAAATAACGGTTTGCAAACATTTTGCGTGTTTTATGGTAATAATCCGGCAGTCTCATTCGTTCCTCTTCTTATGCCCGCCCACTGCTGAAAACTGTCCCCTCCTGAATGCTGTCAATCAAAAGTAAGGAGGCGGGGTTAACTCAGAAAGTTTTGAGGACTGAAGATATGACTCTTTTATGCTCATTAGTATACAGTGCGGGAACACAAAAAAAACTCAATATTAAAGCTACAGAGCCGACTAAGAAGACAATTATAGGTTATATAGAAATGATTTTTCACCCACTACCACTAAATATTGCTGATTTAATAGGTGAAATGCTGGTGACAGGTTCCCTTTAACTGCTCTGGTTCATAGAGGGTGGTCCTAAGCAGGACGCTCCCCTCTATGACGTCCCAATACACTAATCGGGAATATGGAAAGTGGTTGTTGTAGTGAGACAATCCCTACAAAGAACATAAAAATCAAGTCAAATCTCCAAATCAAGAAAAAGACCCTCATTACCCACAAGACCAACATCTCGATCCCCTAGGACCCCTCATACTGAGCAGAACAGTCAGACAACTCAATAACTACAAGTCTCAGCACGTCCTTCCTGTAATGCTACATCTCCTACAACACCAGACATGAGCTGTATATTATCTAACTCTTCTGGAGAGGAACGCCATGCTTTTTAATTATCCGTTAGCTCCTGGCATTTAATATTCTCCCGAGGATTTTAAAGGTCCTTGAGTTAAAGTCCAATAAAACGTCGTCTTAGATACGCAACAAGACTCATAATGGCAACGACCATGAGTGATTGTGTGGCAAGTACTAGAGGCAGCAAGTCAATATCCATCGTGGAACATGTCATAGATCTTCGACAGCAGATGTGAAGAGTCCTAAGAGACGTAATGTATCTATTCTTTCATGTCCATGATCAGCATTGACTAACACCTTACAGATGGAAGCTTATGTAAGGGATGGCTGGCCGCAAAGGAGTGACTGTCCTCCTAAAAAGACTCTCGAAAGCTTTAGATTATACGGTAGAAACGTAATGAAGATTTAGGTCTAATCTACAAGGTCCCAGATGGGCAGTCATACTACTGATATTGCCTTTAAGTGATGGCGCTTTCTAAGAAATTAATTAACTTTTCATAGTGTGATCGTAGGACAAAAGGGGCAAATGCCCAGAGGTCACCATCAATCAGGGGCTTCCCCGGAACAGTTCCCTCTAGCCCTTCCCAGACAATCCTAGCTGTAAAAATGGGAGATTGAAAAGATTTAACGTGCATCTCTCACAATATAAAAAGTTTTAACCCCATGTCGCAGACATTTTGGGATTTTTAATTTTAGTTTTTTCCTCCCTGCATTCCAAAAGCCATAACATTCTATATTTTTTAGGTCGATACAGCGTTATAAGGACTTATTGTATATAGGACAAGTTTTCTCGGCACCGTTGTACCATATAATGTACCGTACTGAAGATTAAAAAATATATATTTTTGACGTAGAATGGGAAAAAAAACTCAATTCCTCTAGTGTTTTTTGGGTGTCATTTTTATGGCGTTCATCGTGTGGTAAAAAAAAATGTTAGCTTTATTCTTAATGTTGATACGATTATGGCGAGACCACATTTATATAGCTTTTTGTATGTTTCACTACTTTTACAAAGAAAAAATAAATTTTCGTTCACTTTTTGATCACTTTTTATTTCGTTTTTTTTTTTTTTGTGGGAGACGAGGTGACCAAAATAATGCAATTCCAGCATATTAAAGTTTTTATATTTTTTACATCGTTCATGCTGTGGGTTAAATAATGTTATATTGTAATAGTTTAGACGCGGCGATACCAATTATGTTTATTTATTTTTTTCTTTACATTACTTCAGGAGAATAATGGGAAAAGTTTTTTACTTTTAATATTATTTCTGTACATATTTCTGTACCTTTGTTTAACTATGTTTTTAACTTTTTTTTTATTAGTCCCCCTAGGAGACTTTCTCTGCACTATGTACTGCAATACTAATGTTTTCCATTATATTGTGTTTTTAGCGCCTCCTGTTAAGCCCTGCCTTAAAGGGGTTGTCCACGTTTGAAAAATTATCAAGCAATACTAATTAAATATTTATTAAAGTATATTTTAAATAGACTTACCGTTTCAAAGTTGCAGATATCTTCTAACTCCGTTTAGTGTCACATGACTCCGCCACCGTCGGAAACTTTCTCTTCCGCTGACGTCTTCTTCAATCCTGACTGCCGGACGAGCTCCTCTTCCGGTCTTCTTGCTTTTTCTCTTCCCTTAGTGCCTGCGCGTTCCGACCTAGTTATATTTTTCACGCATGCGCAGTAACCTACAATATTTAGTGCATGTGCATTCAAAGAAATTTCTTTGCGCATGCGCATCAACAGTAAGTTAATTCTGCCTGCGCTTTCAAATACTATTAATTGTGCCGGCGCAAAAAAAAAATACTTTAGCTATTCTGATTCTGCTTGACTTCGGCCATACACCCGGGTTCGAGGCATGCTGTTGGTTTAAAGCCTCCTCAATGCCCGCCCCGTTCTTTCTTTGATTACGTCTCAATGCCAACCCCCTTTTTTATTTTCGTTCATTTTATCCCTCAGTGCCCACGCGTTATTCCTCAGTGCCGTTATCCCTGTAGATAACATTGTTGCGGGGCGTGCGGGCACTGAGGGATAACATGAATGAAAATAAAATAGGGCTGGCATTGAGGCATAATCTAAGAAAGAACGGGGGCAATAAAATATATTTTATGCAAAATAATAACTTTTATTGTTTGTTTTTTTTTAAATCCCATTAAGGGATAATATTATTTATAACATTTATTTTTTGCTTGTAATGTATTAGCTTACTCCTGTATGCTAATACATTACACTGTGTCACTATGACACAGGCTGCTGATCGGGCAGCACATAGTGTGCCCGAACAGCAGGCAAACGGAACAGACAGCCCTGGGGTCCTTTGTAGGTCCCCAGGGCTGACTGCAGAGGGATTCCCCGGTGTTTGATCGTATCACCGGATCGTATCACCGGATCAAAGGGTTAAACAGCTGGGGTCCGAATGTTTTCCGACCCCAGGTGTGTTCAGGGGGCTCCTCTGAGAACAGGAGTTGTTAGTTACAGCTCCTGCTTAGAGGATGAGCGCTCACACGAGCGCTCCTCAGCCTCAACTACAGCGACGCCAAAACACGTCGCTGTAGACTAAGGACATGCACCGCCTGACGTCAAAAGACGGTGGGCAGTCGGAGACGAGTTAAATATATCAAATTGTGAAAACTATAGTCAGGGGCCAATAATATAACAAGACAGAAGCATTGCAATGATTAAAAAAAAAAAAAAAAAAGGAGTGGAAAACCCCTTTAATAGGAGTACAAATATGGCAGACCTGGCTGCCATGACAACCATTGGCACCCCACAATCGCATCGCGGGGCAATGGGTTGACCAAGGGGGCCGCCCCCTATTTATACTGGCGTAGATGCCACCGTCGCTGTTAACCATGCCATCTAAGTGGTTAAAAGTCCGGGATGGGAGTTATTTGAGATCCCCACCATTGCAGTGAGGTGTTGGCTGTCACATACAGCAGACATCCGCTAAGTACAGAGCCTGCTCCATACTATCCCTTCTGGCTATGACCTAACTATACGTCAAGTATTGGGGAGGCTAATATGTGGCAGAAGAGGTGATGATGCCGATACATGGAGATACCTTTGAACTACAAGTCATGGTTGGAAAAATATTTTTGCATGTTTAAATCCAACAAGTGTAATGCCCCCCCCCCCCCCCCCCAAGACGTTACTTGTGAGATGATGTGCAGTAAATGTATTTTATGACATTTTTGCACTGTTGGGTACTGTAAAATAACAAATGTGATGTTACAATGCACCGTGTTACAGCCTATGCAGGAGGGGCTTAGACTAAGAAGTTTCCAGTAGGTGGGAGGAGCTTAGGAGATAGAGGGGGGGTCCGCGTCCAGTCAGAGTGGCAGTTGGAGTTTGGTGGCAGTTGGAGTTTGGTGGCAGTTGGAGTTTGGGGGCAGTTGGAGTTTGGTGGCAGTTGGAGGCAGTTGACAGTGAGTAGTGACCAGTTCTGCTGGGACCACATTTCAGTGAAGCCCCTGAGAACAGGCAGAGCAGAGGAAAGATAAAAGAGAGAGAAAGAGACGGACATTACAGCACAAGAGTCTCTCCATGAAGCAGAGTAACCTCAGGGACTGGATTCAGGGCCAGAAAGCCTGACAGGACTAAGAGGTTCTGTTCTGGGTCAGGAAGCCCTACACAACTTATACTCCAGGTTCAACCACGGGTAGCCAAGGAGTGAAGGAGTGAACTACTGAAGGGAAGGAGCTGCCATCCTTGTACTACGCTGTGTTCTAGATTATCACAGTCCCGTGTACCTCCATTTTGTGTGGACTTGTTACTAACATTGCACAACCAAGTAAAGTCTGCTGCAAGCTGAGACTGTTATACTGTCTTATTTGGCACCTTCAACATCAAGGACACCCCCCAAAACACCATCAGGACAAGAGCAGACACAGGGAGTGTCCCGGGGGATATTTAGAGACTACCATCCTCATTTACCCAGTGCAAACCCCCTCATGACTAGCTGTGAGCGGGCCCTGAGAGAAAGGGAAGGCCTGTTAGCCACCGTGATCCACACTGAGAGCCGTGCTGGTTGCCAAATTGTGGGCCAACGCCTTTCCCATTGCTTCTCGGGTCACCCGCTCGCTCGCTAGACATGCTGAACCTTTCTTTCCCCCAACAGCAGAACAGAGGTGGACACAGACCACCGAGGGCCCCTATGCAAAAACAGTATATTGGCCCCTGGCATAGAGCACCCTATTATTTCTCTCTAATAATCCACTAGTAATGCATTAGCTCAGTCTATTACATGGAAATTGAGACACAATAGGAAACTGCTTTTAAGGTTGCAGTTGGCCCACTTACCCCTACCGGGCCCCTGTGCAGCTATACAGGTTAGACATATGGTAGGAGAACAACAGAACTGCCCCCGTACACAGTCGTACACATTTTCCAATACTTGCTGATATACAAAGGTCAGATAGTTTGTGTGAGTTTTCTCGAACCTTTGATTACCATGTGTAATTAGTTGTCGACCATTTGCCTGTCTGTCATCATAGGCTCCAAAGATGCAAATGTCATATATTATGAGGGTTGTCACCTAACCTCATTAATATTTGCATCCTTCGTGAGCTAGGGTGGTTATCCATAATATTCCTTGGGGTCTAGTGGGCTCTGGGGGGGGGGGGGTTAAAGTGAAAAGGCAGTTCGAACTGGGTTGGTTGGGATGTTAATTATGTTAATTAGGATGTCCCAGATAGTCAAGGGTGGATAAGGGTTAAAGGCATGTTCTAGCGAGAAATATATCACCTCTTCACTGGATACACGATAAATGTTAGATCGCTACAATGGTGGACCTCATTCCCTTCCATGGAGCAGTTTTCAATACGCTGTTTCCCCGACTCCCATTGAGTTCATATGGAGCGGCAGCGCGAATACTCAACCACCGCTCCATACAAACTCCTCCTCACCACGGATATGTGTAGGGGTTACCGAGGTTCTATTGATTAGTGGTGGTCCCAGAAGTTGGATCTAACATCTACCACCCATCCAGCAGATTAATATTTCTTCCTAGATTACCCCTTTAATTATAATATCCCTGTGGTCCAGTGGTTTATCACCTCTCCAGGGCTATCCCTGCGACCTGTGACAGAAAGCTACCCAGGTGTCCCTGTGACCAGCCAGATCTCTCATTGTACCTATCCTGGGGAAGGCCGTGTGGTACTTGGGGCACATGTCCCGGATGCCCACACCTGGAGAGTAAGCTAAAGAATCATGCCCCCTCATAACAAGTCCTCTTTAAAGTATTGTGGAAAGTTCCCCAAATCTAGAGAGAAACTTTTTTTCTATTGAACGGCGTTCGCACTTTATCAGTTCTCTCCACTGCGTGTACTGGGAAACCTGATTAGGAGAGTTTATCCGTGTGTCCTACCGCTGTCATAACCAGCTACTCCAAAGAAAGATACAGATCTCATTGCCTCTACTTGTGAGAGTGATATTCCTCCAATGATTAATTCTGAAGCGTAAAATGGTTTTCTTCTGCCTTCTCTTTAGTAGATATAGGATATTGTAAAAATAAGACCTCTGCTTCTTAAAGGGATTTCTTAGATGGTGGGATCTATCACTGCTTAATAAAACTTCCGTGAACCCTATCAAAGTTGTAACAGTATTGATTATATTTGCCATATTGGTTGTCACACGGGCTATTTTTATCCGTTTTTCGGGCCGTATACGCCACGTAAAATGGCTAAAAGTGAGGGTGCTGAACGCCTCCGCACATCTCCCCATTAATTTCAATGGGAAAAACAGAGTTCCGTTCCCACGGGGCATTTTTACACAGCCGTTTTTAAAAACGACCGCGTGAAAAAACGCCTTGGAAAAAGAAGTGCATGTCACTTCTTGAGCCGTTTTTGGAGCTGTTTTTCATTGACTCAATAGAAAAACCGCTCCAAAAACGCCGTAAAAAATGCAAGTTGCTTAAACGGCTAAAAATCAGGAGCCATTGACCCTTGAAAACAGCTCCGTATTTTCAGCCGTTTTTTGTTAAGCGTGTGAACATACCCTAATACTTCCTGTCCGCAGTTGTAGCACAGGCCACAGTTTATGTATGGCTCCTGATTATACAGTTAGGTCCAGAATTATTTGGACAGTGACACAAGTTTTGGCATTTTTGCTGTTTACCAAAACATATTGAATATACAGTTATATAATCAATATGGGCTTAAAGCGCGGACTCTCAGCTTTAATTTGAGGCTATTCACATCCTAATTTTAGGAAGGGTTTAGGAATTACAGTTCTTTAATATGTAGCTGCCTCTATTTCAAGGGACCAAAGGTAATTGGACAATTATCTCAAAAGCTATTTAATGGGTTGATCCATCATCAATTAAGCAAGTAAAAGGTCTGGAGTTGATTCCAGGTGTGGCATTTGCGTTTGGAAGCTGTTGCTGTGAACCCACAACATGAGGTCAGAGGAGCTCTCAATGCAAGTGAAACAGACCATCGTTAGGCTGAAAAAAATTAAGAAATCCATCAGAGAGAAGCACAAATGTTAGGAGAGGCCAAATCAACAGTTTGGTACATTCTTGAAAAAAAAAAAGAGCACACTGGTGATCTCGTGAACTCCAAAAGTCTGGACGTCCCCAGAAGACAACCGTGGTGGATGATCGCAGAATCCTTTCCATGGTGAAGAAAAACCCCTTCACAACATCTACCCAAGTGAAGAACACTCTCCTGGAAGTCGGTGGATCAGTATCTAAGTCTACAATAAAAAGAAGACTTCATGAGAGCCAATACAGAGGGTTCACCACAAGGTGCAAACCATGAATCGGCCTCAAAAATAGAAAGGCCAGATTGGACTTTACCAAACATAGTCAGATTCAACCAAATGCAGCAGGTTGATTGGACGTCGCTTCACAGGACAGATGGAGAATGACCCAAAACCTACTGCGAAAGCAACCTAGGAGTTTTCTAAGGCAAAGAAATTGAATAGTCTGCATTGGCCGAGTCAATCACCAGATCTTAATCCGATCGAGCTGCATTTCACTTGCTGAAGACAAAACTTAAGGCAGAAAGACCCACAAACATTCAACAAGACGCTGCAGTAACGGCCGAGCAAAGCATCACAGAGGAGGAAACCCAGCGTGTGGTGATGTCCATGGGTTCTAGACTTCAGGCCATCATTGCTGCACAGGATTCTCTACAAAGTATTAAAAAAAAAAACGTTATTTCCGGTAATGTTAATTTGTCCAATTACTTCTGAGCCCCTGAAATGAGGAGGTTGTATAGAAAAATGGTGGCAATTCCTAAACGTTTCACAGGATATTTTTGTTCAACCCCTTGAATTAAACCTGAAAGTCTAAACTTCAATTACATCTCCGTTGTTTCATTTCAAACCCAATGTGGTGGCAGCGGAACCCAAATCATGAAGATTGTGTCACTGTCCAAATAATTCTGGACCTAACTGTGTATATATATCACCAGCGCGCTCTATAAAAAGAGTGGTACATTAAAAAAGTGTAATTTTGAACAGCATACCTCTATAGAACAAGATAAATGACCCCCTAACAAGACAAACAGACCAGCTGCCGGCTCATTACTTAAAGTGCAATGTGTTTTCAGCTACTGAGACATGGGACGGTCACTAGAGGGGGGGCATTATGTTACCTGTGTGTAGTCCTGTCTCCTCTATGTAGGACAGTCACTAGAGGGGGGGCATTGTTACCTGTGTGTAGTTCTGTCTCCTCTATGTAGGACGGTCACTAGAGGGGGGTGCATTATGTTACCAGTGTGTAGTCCTGTCTCCTCTATGTAGGACGGACACTAGAGGGGGGGGCATTATGTTACTTGTGTGTAGTTCTGTCTCCTCTATGTAGGACGGTCACTAGAGAGGGGGGGCATTATGTTACCTGTGTGTAGTCCTGTCTCCTCTATGTAGGACGGACACTAGAGGGGGGGGCATTATGTTACCTGTGTGTAGTTCTGTCTCCTCTATGTAGGACGGTCACTAGAGGGGGGGGCATTATGTTACCTGTGTGTAGTTCTGTCTCCTCTACGTAGGACGGACACTAGAGAGGGGGGGCATTATGTTACCTGTGTGTAGTTCTGTCTCCTCTATGTAGGACGGTCACTAGAGAGGGGGGGCATTATGTTACCTGTGTGTAGTTCTGTCTCCTCTATGTAGGACGGTCACTAGAGAGGGGGGGCATTGTTACCTGTGTGTAGTTCTGTCTCCTCTATGTAGGACGGTCACTAGAGGGGGGGCATTATGTTACCTGTGTGTAGTTCTGTCTCCTCTATGTAGGACGGTCACTAGAGGGGGGGCATTGTTACCTGTGTGTAGTTCTGTCTCCTAAATGTAGGACGGTCACTAGAGGGGGGGCATTGTTACCTGTGTGTAGTCCTGTCTCCTCTATGTAGGACGGTCACTAGAGAGGGGGGGCATTATGTTACCTGTGTGTAGTTCTGTCTCCTCTGTGTAGGACGGTCACTAGAGAGGGGGGGGCATTATGTTACCTGTGTGTAGTTCTGTCTCTATGTAGGACGGTCACTAGAGGGGGGGGGCATTATGTTACCTGTGTGTAGTTCTGTCTCCTCTGTGTAGGACGGTCACTAGAGAGGGGGGGGCATTATGTTACCTGTGTGTAGTTCTGTCTCTATGTAGGACGGTCACTAGAGGGGGGGGGCATTATGTTACCTGTGTGTAGTTCTGTCTCCTCTATGTAGGATGGTCACTAGAGGGGGGGCATTATGTTACCTGTGTGTAGTTCTGTCTCCTCTATGTAGGACGGTCACTAGAGAGGGGGGGGGGCATTATTTTACCTGTGTGTAGTTCTGTCTCCTCTATGTAGGACGGTCACTAGAGAGGGGGGGCATTATGTTACCTGTGTGTAGTTCTGTCTCCTCTATGTAGGACGGTCACTAGAGGGGGGCATTATGTTACCTGTGTGTAGTTCTGTCTCCTCTATGTAGGACGGTCACTAGAGGGGGGTGCATTATGTTACCTGTGTGTAGTTCTGTCTCCTCTATGTAGGACGGTCACTAGAGGGGGGCATTATGTTACCTGTGTGTAGTTCTGTCTCCTCTATGTAGGACGGTCACTAGAGGGGGGGGCATTATTTTACCTGTGTGTAGTTCTGTCTCCTCTATGTAGGACGGTCACTAGAGAGGGGGGGCATTATGTTACCTGTGTGTAGTCCTGTCTCCTCTATGTAGGACGGACACTAGAGGGGGGGGGCATTATGTTACCTGTGTGTAGTTCTGTCTCCTCTATGTAGGACGGTCACTAGAGGGGGGGGGCATTATGTTACCTGTGTGTAGTTCTGTCTCCTCTATGTAGGACGGACACTAGAGGGGGGGGGCATTCTGTTACCTGTGTGTAGTTCTGTCTCCTCTATGTAGGACGGTCACTAGAGGGGGGGGGCATTATGTTACCTGTGTGTAGTTCTGTCTCCTCTATGTAGGACGGTCACTAGAGGGGGGGGGCATTATGTTACCTGTGTGTAGTTCTGTCTCCTCTATGTAGGACGGACACTAGAGGGGGGGGCATTATGTTACCAGTGTGTAGTCCTGTCTCCTCTATGTAGGACGGTCACTAGAGAGGGGGGGCATTGTTACCTGTGTGTAGTTCTGTCTCCTCTATGTAGGACGGTCACTAGAGGGGGGGCATTATGTTACCTGTGTGTAGTTCTGTCTCCTCTATGTAGGACGGACACTAGAGGGGGGGGCATTCTGTTACCTGTGTGTAGTTCTGTCTCCTCTGTGTAGGACGGTCACTAGAGGGGGGGCATTATGTTACCTGTGTGTAGTTCTGTCTCCTCTGTGTAGGACGGTCACTAGAGGGGGGGCATTGTTACCTGTGTGTAGTTCTGTCTCCTCTATGTAGGACGGTCACTAGAGAGGGGGGGGCATTATGTTACCTGTGTGTAGTTCTGTCTCCTCTATGTAGGACGGTCACTAGAGGGGGGCATTATGTTACCTGTGTGTAGTTCTGTCTCCTCTATGTAGGACGGTCACTAGAGGGGGGGCATTATGTTACCTGTGTGTAGTCCTGTCTCCTCTATGTAGGACGGTCACTAGAGTGGGGGGGCATTATGTTACCTGTGTGTAGTTCTGTCTCCTCTGTGTAGGACGGTCACTAGAGGGGGGGCATTGTTACCTGTGTGTAGTTCTGTCTCCTCTATGTAGGACGGTCACTAGAAAGGGGGGGGCATTATGTTACCTGTGTGTAGTTCTGTCTCCTCTATGTAGGACGGTCACTAGAGAGGGGGGGGGGGCATTATGTTACCTGTGTGTAGTTCTGTCTCCTCTATGTAGGACGGTCACTAGAGGGGGGCATTATGTTACCTGTGTGTAGTTCTGTCTCCTCTGTGTAGGACGGTCACTAGAGGGGGAGGGGCATTATGTTACCTGTGTGTAGTTCTGTCTCCTCTATGTAGGACGGTCACTAGAGAGGGGGGGCATTATGTTACCTGTGTGTAGTTCTGTCTCCTCTATGTAGGACGGTCACTAGAGAGGGGGGGCATTATGTTACCTGTGTGTAGTTCTGTCTCCTCTATGTAGGACGGTCACTAGAGGGGGGGCATTGTTACCTGTGTGTAGTTCTGTCTCCTCTGTGTAGGACGGTCACTAGAGAGGGGGGGCATTATGTTACCTGTGTGTAGTTCTGTCTCCTCTATGTAGGACGGTCACTAGAGAGGGGGGGCATTATGTTACCTGTGTGTAGTTCTGTCTCCTCTATGTAGGACGGTCACTAGAGAGGGGGGGCATTATGTTACCTGTGTGTAGTTCTGTCTCCTCTATGTAGGACGGTCACTAGAAAGGGGGGGGCATTATGTTACCTGTGTGTAGTTCTGTCTCCTCTATGTAGGACGGTCACTAGAGAGGGGGGGGGCATTATGTTACCTGTGTGTAGTTCTGTCTCCTCTATGTAGGACGGTCACTAGAGAGGGGGGGCATTATGTTACCTGTGTGTAGTTCTGTCTCCTCTATGTAGGACGGTCACTAGAGAGGGGGGGGGGGCATTATGTTACCTGTGTGTAGTTCTGTCTCCTCTATGTAGGACGGTCACTAGAGGGGGGGCATTGTTACCTGTGTGTAGTTCTGTCTCCTCTGTGTAGGACGGTCACTAGAGAGGGGGGGCATTATGTTACCTGTGTGTAGTTCTGTCTCCTCTATGTAGGACGGTCACTAGAGAGGGGGGGCATTATGTTACCTGTGTGTAGTTCTGTCTCCTCTATGTAGGACGGTCACTAGAGGGGGGGGCATTATGTTACCAGTGTGTAGTCCTGTCTCCTCTATGTAGGACGGTCACTAGAGAGGGGGGGCATTATGTTACCTGTGTGTAGTTCTGTCTCCTCTATGTAGGACGGTCACTAGAGAGGGGGGGCATTATGTTACCTGTGTGTAGTTCTGTCTCCTCTATGTAGGACGGTCACTAGAGAGGGGGCATTATGTTACCTGTGTGTAGTTCTGTCTCCTCTGTGTAGGACGGTCACTAGAGAGGGGGCATTATGTTACCTGTGTGTAGTTCTGTCTCCTTTATGTAGGACGGTCACTAGAGAGGGGGGGCATTATGTTACCTGTGTGTAGTTCTGTCTCCTCTATGTAGGACGGTCACTAGAGAGGGGGGGCATTATGTTACCTGTGTGTAGTTCTGTCTCCTCTATGTAGGACGGTCACTAGAGGGGGGGGGCATTATGTTACCTGTGTGTAGTTCTGTCTCCTCTATGTAGGACGGTCACTAGAGGGGGGGGCATTATGTTACCTGTGTGTAGTTCTGTCTCCTCTATGTAGGACGGTCACTAGAGAGGGGGGGGCATTATGTTACCTGTGTGTAGTTCTGTCTCCTTTATGTAGGACGGTCACTAGAGAGGGGGCATTATGTTACCTGTGTGTAGTTCTGTCTCATCTATGTGGCATACATTTATGCAGGGATATTTATGGCTTTTTTTTCTTTTCTCTCTTCAGGTCCCGTTTAGCCGCTTTCCAAATGGACTGTCAGCCATCAGCGCAGTCTGTGACAGGATGTGAAAGGGAGAACCATGCCGCTTGTCTTATGGCGTACACGGGGATTATAGGTAATGTGTTATCCAAGTACTTGTACAGTTGTACAGTGAGGAATATGTTGTTTAACTCTTTAGGGCCACATTATTTATCAACTGAGATGGTCCTGAGCCACCGAACAAATCAAGGTCATGGGATCAATACTAAACTCCATAGTGGAAATATATTTCAGTTGGGGCTGGAAACACATTGCATTTGAGAAGCATTTATCTCTTATAGGCCTTTCCTTTTATAAGTAGAGGGACTATGGGCCACCTTTGACAATGGTCCCTCAGCATCAACACCGAGCTTAAAAATCTGACCTGGATATGCATGGGTGTAGCTGTTTTTTCAGGACCTGGAAGACCCTTTTAAGAAGTGAAAAAGATGCCAGAAAGCAGAAGAAATAGATAAGAAGTCCCATACTTAAAAAAGAATTTTCCAAATGGACCTACCCATCTCAGAACGAAGCTGCCCCACCACTAAAGGGTATATACCAAATAGACAGCCAAAGGCGCCTATGAAGGAAAGGGGCCCAAGTTGAGTTTCCCTGTCCTTTTTCCTTTGGTAGTGTGCACCGACATAAGTGTCCATATCTATAGTGACCTTCACATTATTAAATTAAGGAAGGGGAAAGCAGCCTGATGGGTAGGAGGATACAAGCTGGGTATGAGCATGGCATGGTGGCATGAAGCAGCATCGGTATGGAGGGCCATTTTGGTTTTGCTATGGGGCTCACTTCTCCTTAATGTCTGCCCCTGTCAACATTGGTTGGGTTAAAGGGGTTGTCCAGGTGGAACGACTTTTGTCGTCAAATTTCTTCCTATATTTGAGTCTATTTTTCTCATCAAGTTGTTCTATAGAATTAACCCTTGCTGCTGTTTGGAATTGGAAGCCTATAAGACAGTGACTGCTCCGCACAGCTCAATGCCAACTATGCAGAATCACCCGCAGGAAGGATTTGTATTTGAGCTGATAATCTCCGCTGATATAAGCTGCCCTGTAGTTCAACCCGAAGCTGCAAACAACTGCTGCTGCCAGACTAAGCCCCGGCAGAGAGCGGCTAATGCCGGCCTGCTGTATGACGGGTGCATGAATTACTTGTAACATTACACCCCGTCCGCTGCTGTTTACTGTACCAGTAAATGTTAGGGAACAACCTTGGAGTCTCTTGTATGTTGCATGTATGAGAAGAAGGAGATGTATGAAGACAAGCTACCCAGCCACTCAGAATGACCATCTGACTCATCACTATGATAGAGAGCGCTGTAGAGGGGGTTTCTACTCACTCTAGCCAAGCTTTTCATGGTTACTGGATGATGTTTACATTAAAACTTGTGCATCTAGGATGGGTTATGAGCTGCCTGAAGTATTCAATCACTTATTGTCTTCTGTGTCCTCCAAATAAAACATTTCCAACATCCAATCCTTCCTCTCACATAACAACGAAAATGTTTGTACATGCCGTGTTCATATCCCACCATGACGACTGTAACACCCTCTAACAGATGTACACCTCTCGATTCTCAACTCAATGCTGCTCAGCTCCTCCACCTATTCATTTCTTCCTCCACCTCTCCTCCCACTCCTCCATCTCTCCTCCTTTTATTTTTCCACTTCTACTTTATTTCTCCACCTTCTCCTTTCACCCCTCCATCTCTCATCTAGATCTTCCACCACCCTTCTTGCTCCCTCACCTCCACTCTCGTTCCTCCACCTCTCCTTTCCTCTCGTTCCTCCACCCACCCTCTTGTTCCTCCACCTCTCCCTTTCTCCACTTGTTCTCTTGTTCCTCCACCTCCCCTCTTGCTCCTCCACATCTTTTGTTCCTCTACCTCTCCTCTGGTACCTCCACCTCTACTCTCGTTCCTCCACCTCTCCTTTCATTCCTCCACCTCTCCTCTCATTCCTCCACCTCTACTCTCGTTCCTCCACCACTCCTTTCATTCCTCCTCCTCTTCTCTCACTCCTCCTCTCCTCTCGTTCCTCCACCTCTCCTCTTGTTGCTCCACCTTTCCTCTTGTTTCCCCACATCTTCTCTCGTTCCTCCACCTCGGCTCTCATTCATCCATCTCTTCTCTAGTTTCTCCACCTCTCCTCTTGTTCCTCCACCTCTTCTCTAGTTCTTCTACCTCTCCACTCGTTCCTCCACTTCTCCTCTCGTTCCTCTACCACTCCTCTCGTTCCTCCACCTTACTCTCATTCCTCCAGCTCTCCTCTCGTTCCTCCACCTCTCCTCTCGTTCCTCCACCTCTCCTCTCGTTCCTCCACCTCTCCTCTCGTTCCTCCACCTCTCCTCTCGTTCCTCCACCTCTCCTCTCTTTCCTCCACCATTCCTCTCTTTCCTCCACCATTCCTCTCATTCTCTTATCTCCTTTCGTTCCTTCTTTTATATTTCCTTTTACACCTAACTGGACACTGTCTAAGCAGCTGATAATCCTGCATAATGCAACTATATATATATATATATATATATATATATATATATATATATATATATATATATATATATATATATATGAAAGTTGCATGCACAGACATAAAGTTCATGCTCAGCAGAGCTAAACATGCAAGTAACTGAGTAAATCAGAGCTGGTAACTGTCAGCTAAACGATTGACCACCCATCAGCTATCATGCTAAACTTTACAGACCTAGGGGAGGGCAGATTCTGAAACTGCTGCCTTGGGCGCCAAGA
The DNA here is from genome assembly GCF_050947455.1 of Rhinoderma darwinii. Lineage (NCBI taxonomy): Eukaryota > Metazoa > Chordata > Amphibia > Anura > Rhinodermatidae > Rhinoderma > Rhinoderma darwinii. The sequence continues at coordinate 12,817,816 of NC_134687.1, read as the reverse complement.
AGGTAATCCCTCTACTGACTCTATCCTCCATCCCTTCAGAGTACACATGCTAAGGCAGTACCTGTAGTAGTAATTGTTAGAGAAATGCCCTTATGCACAGACTTTACCCTTACCACGTTATACGTACAAGACAGATGATATGACATATCCAGTGTGACAATACTGCACAGATTACAATGTTTGTACTTTTTTTACAGGTAGTCCTATAACACCCAATTATGTGGACAACTCATCTTCAAGTGTCGCCCCCTGGTGCACCTGTAACACAAGTGGAAACCGGCAGGAGGAGTGCGAGAACTTCCTGCATTTCTTCACAAACAACATCTGTCTCCGTAAGTTCCCAGTAAATTTCATAACTTCCCTAGACTGCGTGAAAACAAGGCATTTATTGCCTTTTACTAGGTTATTCTTCATTTTTCTCTTATTCATTCAATGACAAAATCGGTAATTAGAAATCAAAAGCAATATGAAAACAGATTGTGGAATTAGAGCTCCATGGAATAAAAGATAGATAGATAGATAGATAGATAGATAGATAGATAGATAGATAGATAGATAGATAGATAGATAGATAGATAGATAGATAGAGAGATAGATAGATAGATAGATAGATAGATAGATAGATGTACAAGAATAGGCAGCACTCCAATTGAATATACAAAACAGTGGTTTTCTTTATTCGCCATTGTGCCAGGTTTCGGCTCTAACACTGGAGTCTTTCTCAAGCAGTTGGCCGGATCCCTGAGGAGTGCATCCCCCCAAGAAATCTTTGCTGGTGCTACTGGATGGTGGAATTATCTAGATAGATATTAGATGTCACGATCTAGGGGTATGTGGATCCACTAGGCCACTCCGCCATAGCGGAGAGGCAGCTGGCCAAGTCACAGTCAATGCAAAAGTCTATACAAAGAGTTGTAGCACTCGGGTACCTGAGATGGCAGAGGCTTTAACACAATGGGGCTAGATGTGGCAGGTTGCGCCAGTCGTGGCGGATGGCACCAGGAGTGGCAGATGACACCAGACGTGGTGTATTCCAGCAGGCGTGGCAGGTTTCTATAGACGTGGTGGATGATACCAGGGATGGCGCCAGCAGGCGCCACAACATGACTATGACACTAGACAGGCTCAGAAACTAAACACAGCACGGGATACAGGAGACAGGTAGCAGGGCACGGGGAACACTGGGAGCAGGAAAACACTAAGGGACCATTTGCAATACAGAATTGGGAAGACTTCAACAATGCTCAGGCAAGGAGTGAAAGGGCAGGGCCCTTTTTATAGTCCAGGGTGGTCTGGGAAATAATTAATTAATTACATATGTGCACGCTGGCCCTTTAAGGCCGGGAACCAGCGCGCGCCCTCTAGCAGTCATTGCAGGACAGAGCGGCCGGATGCGCTGACGTCTCTGGGGAAGAAGACGTCGGCCACAGGAAGGTGGTCTGCGGTCGTCAGCAGGTAATGGGAGGCTGAGGTCCGTGACCGCAGCCATCCCAGTACCCCCCCCTTTTCATCCCCTTATCTTGGATCCAGAGCGAGAGAGGAATTTTTTAATGAGGGTAGGGGCATTAAGGTTCTCCTCTGGTTCCCAGAACCTCTCCTCAGGGCCAAACCCTCTCCAGTCCACCAAATAGAAAGGCCTTCCTCCTACCCTCTTGCAGTGCAGGATCTCCTTCACCTCAAACACATCAGATGAACTGCTGGGAGCAACTGCAGGACTTCGAGTTTTACTGTAGCAGTTCAGGACCACAGGTTTCAGGAGGGACACATGAAAGGAGTTGGGGATTCTGAGGGTAGAAGCCAGACCTTGACTCCAGGAGAGAACTGGGGAGGAACTTTTCTTCTTTTATCGGCATGCTTTTTCATGCAGTCCACTGCCTGGAGGATCGCAGACTTAGTTTGCTGCCAGATGTGAATAAAGTCTCAATTGAAGAATTTGCTGCTGGTACTTGAGTCATGGCTGGCACAGGCAGAGAAACTCGAGGATGCTGACTGTACACAATGTAGAAAGGAGACGATGCCGTAAACACATTTGTGATTGTTGTACGATAATTACACCCAAAGCAGAAGTTGCACACAATTGTCGTGTTGGGCAGAAACTAAATGACGGAGATTGTTATCCAAAATTTGATTGGTCCTCTCCACTTGACCATTGGACTGTGGGTGATAGGCAGAAGAGAAGTCCAGTTTTACATCTAACAGGTTGCACAGGGCTCTCTGGAACTTGGATGTGAACTCTACACCCCGGTCCGAGACAATATGCAGAGGAAGTCCGTGGAGCCGGAAGATGTGCAAAATTAACAGATTTGCAAGGCAAGAAGCAGACGGGAGGCCAGTCAGTGGAATAAAATGTGCCATTTCAGAGAAACTATCCACTACTACCCAGATCGCAGTACATTCAGCTGAAGGGGGGAAGGTCAGTGATAAAGTCCATAGCGATATGCTGCCAAGGGGCATCAGGAACAGGCAGGGTTAGTAGCAGGACAGCAGGTTTGGAGCAGGTAGATTTGTTCGAGGCACAGTTTACACATGAGAAGACATAGTCCGCAACATCTCCAGGCAGAGTGGGCAACCAATAGTGACGAGCTATCAAGTCCTGTGTTGTACGACACCAGAGTGCCCCACCAATTTGGAACGGTGACCTTTGCGGAGAATTCTCTTCCTGTCTGCAAGGCGGACAAAAGTATTTCCAGGAGGAATGTCTCTAATTTGCAATGGGCTAGCGACAATAATCCTAGACAGGTCCATAATATATTGAGGTATTTCCTCAGAGTCATTAGTCTCAAATAATCGAGAGAGGGCGTCAGCCTTCACATTCTTATCAGCAGGACGGAAGTGAAGCAAGAATTGACATGTAGCGAAGAACAATCACCACTTGGCTTAGCGAGGATTTAGTCGTGCTGACTGTAGGTACGTAATGTTCTTGTGGTCCGTATAAATGATGATTCGGTGAACCGCGCCCTCCAGCAAGTGTTTCCTTTCCTCTAATGCCAACTTGACGGCCAGCAACTCCCAATCCCCGTTGGAATAGTTGTGCTCTGCCGGAGAGAACAATTTAGAGAAGTAGCCATAGGCCACCATCTTGCCCTTAGAGTTCTTTTGACATATTAGTGCTCCAGCACCAACGGAAGATGTGTCCACTTCCAGAAAGAACTGCCGAGAAGCATCAGGGTGATGGAGAAGAAATGCGGAGGTGAAAGCACTCTTGAGCTTAGTAAATGCCGCTTCTGCCTATGGAGACCAAACCTTGGCATTCACCCTCTTCTTGGTGAGGGCTGAGATTGGAGCGGTCAGAGATTAGAAGTTCGGGATGATTTGCCGATAGAAGTTCACGAATCCCAAATTTCTTTGTATGGACTGAAGACCTTGTGGACGTGGCCACTCTAAGACGAATCTCACCGTCTCTGGGTTCATCTTGAGGCCACGGTCAGATACAATGTAGCCCAGGAAGGGCAGAGAGTTTCTTTTGAACACACATTTCTCAATTTTAGCATATAGGCAGTTCTCCCTTAACCGCGTCAGAACTTGGCGAACATGCTTCCGATGAAGGGTAGCCAAATGGATCAGAGCATCCAGGGTAGAGGGAAGGCTCGCGGGCTGCTAGCTCGTCTTTGATGTGTGAGGCCAGTCCCTGCCAAAAGGTCGCCACCAACGCCTCATTGTTCCATGCCAACTCTGCTGCCAGGGTACTAAAGGAGATAGCATACTCTCCTACTGTGGACCCTCCTTGCTTGAGGGTTAGCAGAGTGGCCGCTGCAGAGGATCTTCAAACCGGCTCCTCGAACACAGTACGAAAAGAATGTAAGAATAAGGCTAGGTCCGAGAATTTGGGTCCCTGTCGTTCCAAGATGGGGTTTGCCCATGTGAGGGCCTTGCCAGCGAGAAGGGATATAATGAACGCTACCTTGGCCTCATCAGAGGGGAATAGATGAGCTCATACTCTAAAATGAATAACACATTGATTGATGAAACCTTTACAGGCCATAGGCTCACCGTCATAGCGAGGAGGGGATAGAGAGATAGATAGATATGAGCTAGATGGATAGATATGAGAGAGATAGATATGAGAGAGATAGATATGAGAGAGATAGATATGAGAGAGATAGATATGAGAGAGATAGATAGATAGATATGAGATAGATAGATAGATAGATAGATAGATAGATAGATAGATAGATAGATAGATAGATAGATAGATAGATAGATAGATAGATAGATAGATAGATAGATAGATAGATAGATAGATAGATAGATAGATAGATAGATAGATAGATAGATAGATAGATAGATAGATAGATAGATAGATAGATAGATAGATAGATAGATAGATAGATAGATAGATAGATAGATAGATAGATATGAGATAGATATGAGATAGATAGATATGAGATAGATAGATAGATAGATAGATAGATAGATAGATAGATAGATAGATAGATAGATAGATAGATAGATAGATAGATAGATAGATAGATAGATAGATAGATAGATAGATAGATAGATAGATAGATAGATTCTCTTTTTTTCCTAATTTATTAGCTTGGAAACTTTTACAAAACTAAACTCTCCTTAGAGCAGACATTAGAGCCGGGCGGCAGCTGTGTGGCAGGAACTGTGCTCCAGGTCGGTTTGCGGAGTGTAAAGATTAATGTTCTGCTTTTGCCTTTTTGATTCAATCATCGGCCTCTTTAATGGCTCCGGCAATCATCGTTGAGCCGCCGCGTTCATTCCACTTTTGAACATCTGATCTATCTTGCATAAAACTGATTTTCCTACAAACTGGCTAATGACTGTGCGGAACAAAACACTGGCGGCTTCCACATCGGACATCTATTTTGTTGTTGATTTTGTATAAGAAAATATTCAGTTTGAGAATTGTAACTTTTTAAAACATCTTGTCCTGAAAGATCACTTATAACTTATATCCACCCGGACAAAACTTGTCTTTTCTTTATAGAAAACTCTATTCATGCTTTTGGCAACGGGACCAATTTAAACCTGGCACTAAATCCATCCGTGGCCTCTACAACACCCGGGCACAAGGAGGAGAAATATGCCAATGCCTCTGTCCCTGCAGTAAAGGAAAGTGTCAATGTCTATGTCCAGCCCACAAAGGTGAGAGTTACCGCTGACGCATTTTACATTTCCTCTATCTTTCTTTTATATATATATTTTATTATGAGCCAGTGGTGGGACAGGCTTTTATGATGCCCATGGTATTTATAGGGTATATACACTGCATCAAAAATAAAGCCACCATAGGCAGGGAATGACTCCGCTATTGATTCCGTTGGAAAACCGGAAACCTGCCAGAATGGTGACGAACGGAAACCATTAGCGATGTTTCCGTCACCATTGAGATCAATGGTGACTGAAACGGAAGCTGTGGTTTCACTTTCCGTTGCGGGGTTCACCCGACGGAACGCCGAAACGGAAAGCGAACGTGATGTGAACAGGCCCTAAGCCTTATGTGGTGGAATGGACCAGCATAAGGTTAGGGACCCGGGACCCTATTTTGCCTTTTCCAGTACAGTCACTGTCATCCATGCAAACATTTCTGAAACCAATGTCCTTTGCTTTGCCAGTGTGCTTGATTGGTTAAATCTTTAGTATCGACTAATACCTGATCAATCTTTTTCTTAAGGTTTCAAAGAGGGAACCCTTCCTAGTAGGATCCAATGAAATCAAATCCGAAGTCTTTAACTCTCTTGTCCCATCTTCCAGTTCCCAGTTGATCAGTGGTGGATGTTCCTTGCTCGTCACTTTATTTTTTCAAATCTTTATCTAAAGACGGTTGCGAGTGTCTCATTTTACACTTTAAAAAAAAAAAAAACATTTCTGGGAGAAAAACAAAACTGTGTCTTTATTTTTTTTATGTTAATTCATAGTAATCTTACAAGTCCTTACACTTATTGTCCTTTGAAAGACTATAGAACGTCTCTTCGAGTCTTGAACTTGACTTTCAGACCCGTTTTCGAAGAGCAGATGGCAGTCACCTGGAGTCATCTGAAACATTGGCGTGGAGTTTGTGCCAGCAGTGCCTGTGGAGTCCTGTGGAGCATCTAAGATAAAACACAAATGTCTAATGGGACTCAGCAGAGCACAAGAATTACTGATAAGAGTAACTTGTGGTAAAATAAAAAAACATTCTTGGATGAAATTGTTGAGATGATGTTCCTAAATCCTATAGTACGTAGGAAAAATACATAAAAGATTGAAAAAAAAATCCTACTCTGTTTCCATTATATGAACTCCTATTTTCTACATTCTGGAGGGGGAGGTAGAGATGTGTAAATATCATGTATGGATTCATCTGTTAAAGGGCAACGTGAGAGAGTGATACCATGAAAGACATGGCTTCTCCAAGATGGCTTCTCTTGGTATCATCTTCTGAGCATTTAAAGTTCTTGTGTTTCTTAAACCCCCCCCCCCCCCCCCCCTCTTGAACCTTTTCTTGACGGTCATCTGAGACAATTTCTACAAGATGAGATAAAATAGCGCGTTCACAATATACTATAACTTGGTTATCCCCGGTACCTTTCGTTTCCTTTATGAACTGAAGATCTAATCAATATCATTTTTAACCTTGGATTTGCCTTTTCTTTTTTTTTCTCTTTTTATTTTTTTTTTGGAAAGTACCATTAAATTGTACTATACAAATCTGGCTGTCAAACTTTGTCTTTAATTTTAGTTGTCTACTATCTGTGTGTTTTAATATGTATATGTAACTTTTTGGATTTCAATTTACAAACTTTTTTAAGGTGGCGTCTTCTATGCCAGATAATGCTCAAGTTCCACGTGAGATTTACTTTACAGCTTGAGATGGTGGCTAAGAAGATCTCTAAATGTCAGGGTTCCCTGCACATCTAATGCAATAACTAGGGATAAAGGGAATATACAGGATTAGAAAAACATGGCTGCTTTCTTCCAAAAAACAAAGCCACACCATTCCACGGGTTGTGTTGGGTATTGCAGCACAATTATATTCACTTCAATGGAGCTGAACTGCAATATCAGACACAACCCATGGACAGATGTGGGGCTCTTTCTGGAAGAAGGCAGCTATGTTTTTCTAATCCTGTACAACCCCTTTAACTGAGCAGTTGGACCATTGGGCAGTGCCCAAGGACATGGAAGCTAAGGGAGTCCCCATCTAAAACTGTGAGGTGCGGATTACTTTGCAATCCATTGACAGCTATGGATTCTCACCAGGTCTATCAGCTGATCCTCATATTAAGTGACTTTACCGCCTAGATGGAGTGACATCACTGGTCCTTGTCTGGAGCCCAAGGTAGTCTCCTCCTGCATAAGAGCCCTTTCACCGGCAGATCTGTTACCTGATTACACGGGAATATGTGCTGCTGACAATAATGATACTTAGGAACGCAGGAAAGATTCGATCAGACGACAAACAAGCCTTTTCTAGTTTGTCGACTGAACGCTGGGCCCCATACTCGGGCCGATGATCGGGAACGAGCGTTCCGTTCCATCGAGCCGTGTGAAAAGGCCTTAACAGAGAAACCTTTTAGCCATGAAATATATCCTACATAGGTAATTACTAACCCACTGTCTAATTATGTCAATATTTCTCCTTATGTCTACTGGAAGTGTCACAATGGAAATAATAAACAAGAAATATAAGCTACTAAAATTTAGAAAACTATGGTACCTACAAAATGTATTTTGTCGCTACAAAAACTATTTTGTCAAGATACTAATACTAAGGTAAAAGAAAATGCATCCCATGATATATGCTATGTTTTTAATTTGGAAGCAGTCGAACAAAAAGTTGACATAAAAAAATCACTACCACTATGTCAAAAAGTACAGTTATGTAATAGATTTAGGCAAAAGTAATGACCATTATTTGAGTATTTCTATATGATTGATTAAATTTTATTTCCTTTTTATAAAATTCTGTTTTTATTGACATTTTTGTGACACAGAGGAAAAACACATTAAAAACAAGACAATAAGCCGGTTATGTGATGAAGTATAGTAACCTGCAATGACCAAAAAAAACATAACATCAATCGAGTCCAGTACGGGACAAAATAAGTATAAAAAAGCCTATGCACTGGATCGATATATACAACATAGGGGTACACAAAAAATCTTCAGTATAGCGGAAATTACCAAGAGTAGTCACTCTGTCTCGAAGGAAGGGACAGAAGGAGCGAGTATGTGAGAAGACCTTCAAAACTCAATGACTAATAGTATAACAAGGATTGTGCTCAATTGTGCCAAGTAACAAGAAAAGCAGGAAAAACAAGATCACAGAAGTTGAAGGTGTATAATTCCACAAATTAAAAAATTGGCGTAGTCTCAACCAAAGTTATAGCCCCATAATAGGGGCAGAAAACTGTATAAGCCAGCATCCAATCAGATCTCTGAGGTGAAGGCCATTTTTCTCTCAAAATTAGTCTTGTTGTAGGAGGTTTCAGAGGAGATTAGAGAGGGCTTGAAGGAGATTACCATCAAATGACCAACTAAGGACAGAAAGGGAGGAGGATATGAAAAAAGGTTTACAATTTTGTTGGATAGGTCAAAGAGGCCTTCATCATAGCTGGGAGGAAGAAGGAGAACGCTCATGTGTAGGTGTTTTCCTAGACTTTTAAGATGGTGTTGAGTAGCCTTCAAGTGGATCTGACTTACAGAGCACTCCAGGATTGGTCTGGCCTAAGGGTGTAAGCCGGAGCCTACTAGAAGACTGCTCCACCAATTTTCTAGTCGTTGAAATAACACACAATGGCCATGGTCACTCACCACAATAGAGTAATCAATGCCTGAACACACTGAGAAGCTGGAAGAAGGGCAGCAAGGTGGGCACCAAAGCATGACCTGGGAAGGACTCCAGGAGATCTCAGACTGTATAAGCACCCCTTATAATCCAAAATGGTGGCATGCTCCATTGAACATTATATTATGTAGCTTTTTTCTATAGAAGCATTGATGTTAGGTGAGTATAACCCTGTAATACCTTGCCATAGCACCGTATGACAGCACACGGAGTGCCTACAGCTCTAGGGGACTCCATGTTTCACCATACATCCTTAGATTTGTGCCCCCAAAAATTTATGCAGAAATAATCGAATGACATTTGTATTTAATACCAGTGAAATTGCCATTTACCTCTATTCTCAATGTAATGCATCATATAGCTGTATAGACTGCTACCGTACCCTTGTACTCAACCGGCATTTGGTCAATTTGTAAAAGATGAGAATCAGGGCCAGGCAAATGAGTCAAAGAAACACTAAAATGTCATGCTGTGCTGACAAAGAATCAGAGACATATATGACATGTATCAACACAACTGTCCAAAAGTGATCAAGGTGTCTAATAACCGGAGGAGACCATCACACCAAGACAATAAATAGACTATACTCAGTGGCAACAAGGAACAGCATCCATAATTTGGTGGCCATAGGTGGTGGTAATAATGTCCTATACCATAGATAGACTGTCAAGAATCAACACAGGACATGACAAAGCTGATCAGCACCAATAGTGGTGGACTCTGTAGGCCAAATAATGTCAATGCAATGGTGGCCATAAATCCAACAGCGATCTTCTCTACCACAGGTCAGTGTTCCTCAACTCCTGTCCTCAAGTACCCCCAACAGGTCATGTTTTTAGAATTCCTCTAGCATTTCACAAGTGATATAATTTTTAGCAGAGCATCAGGAATTTGCACAGGTGTTCTCTTTATGGGATACCCTGCAATCATGAACTGTAAATGGTTAATATTGTAAGTGTCACAAAGTTAGACACCAGGACCTAACGTCATGAACGCCAGGACCCAACCATAAAAGCCCTTTCTCTACCCATCTACTGCCCAGTGAGAGCGATGAGAGGAGACTTCTCTCATGCAAAGAAGAGCTAAGAGAGGGAGGACTCACTGGGTGACCAGGTGACAGGGAAATTAGCCCCATGAAACCTAACATGGCTGACAGGAAGTAGCTGACAAACATCTAGTTCCTGTCCCAGAAACAGCACAAGACTGCACACAGTTACTGCATATAAAGATGGAGGAGCACAGTCTAACAACCATTTTTGGAAATGTTCTATATATGGTACAGGAACTCTTTAAATATAACCATTGTATTTCCCTATTATCACTTTATTCCTGGTGCTCTGCCTTAGTCATTCTTCTAATTATTATTGCAAGTAAAAAGGCTGCGAGAAAAGTATTAATATCAAAGGGTTCTATGGTTGAGCTCCAATTTGCATGGATAATAGGTTCTGTACGTGAGCACTGTTTGAAAGATTGAGAAGAAAATCCTTCTCAACCTGATTAGGTCAGGACTTATATTATAGAAAAAAAATAATAAAATATATATATATATATATGTATATATATATATCACTGTAGATGTTTGCTAAGCCTATCTGTCCATAAGCAAGCATGAGATGGAGCTGGTTTGCCTTTGAGGGGCAGGAGGCTCGTGTCTGGCAATCCATCTCAATCCTCATTTATATTCTGATATTGGGTCAGAGACTGGCGGCTGAGCTAAATTATTATGTGCGAAATAAAACCACATGTTAAATAAGATGAGCCCGGGCTTTGTTCTCTCTATGTACTTAAAAAAAAGACTGTAAGCTTCAGGTGGAATAGGCATGAACGGAGAAGCAGCAAAGCATTCCTCCTTCTATTCTCTCTTATCCACAAATTCTAATACATTGGCCCAGCAGGCCTCCTCTGAAAACATTAAGGTATCAAAGGAACATTCATATTATTTTAGCAAGCCAGGAATGAGAATATAATTGTATGGGTCTCATTGCTGTTGCAAAAACAACACGCTGTTATGTATCTGAAAAAAATAAAACTAGAAAACGCGTCAGCGCAAAATAGAGCATAGAATGCCTATAGGCTGAAAACAAAGACCTCTGAATGCAAAAGAAATCTTAATACCAGTAGAAATGCAAAGCATATTGTGTTTTTTTGTTAAACCACTGGGTCTATGGACTGGTTCCCTTTATACGTGTTCACAGCAGCTCATTAAAAAAGCTGGTGGTCGCATTTTGGGATGTGAAACGCAGCAGGAAATTTAGTATGATTTTTTTGTAGTAATATTAATTATAGATACATTAAAAAAAAAGAATCAATCTGGTTGTAGAACTGTATGAAGAGTTACGTCTAGGGATTGTCCACGCGTTTCTGTCAGTCTTTTCAGTCCATACTTTCTATTCTGTTTTCTATGACTCATTCATGGTTATTAGTTGCATTCATTTTTATGACGGTCAGGTTTGTTTTTTTTCTTTTTAATGGACGAAAACATTTTTTTACGGCCACAATACGGAATGTCCAATTTTTATTTCCATGGAGGTCATTTTTGCTCATTTATAAAAAACTGACAATACACAAAAAGATAAGAAAGGAGTTACTACAAAAAGTGTAATAATATAAAAACAAAAACAAATATAATATCAAAGTATAATAACAGACCCAAACAAATTTATGAAACCGATGAATATGAGTGAAAATGGATCCTAAAAACGGAGAAAAACTGTTGAAACTGAATGTTGCACTAAGACAAGGGCTACATGGTGACATCAAGTCACGCAATAAAATGTGGGACCGAGATCCTTTATCCTAGCGATCAATAAGGGTTCCAGCAGCTGGATCTCGTCTTCAAGGTGAAAAATGTTAATGGTGAGAGAACCCCCTTAAGATAAGGAATTGAGACTGACAACCTGATCTATAATGAGCCTTAGTAAATGGTCTCCATTCAATATTAGAGAAAGTAAGGTTATGGCAAAGTAAAATAAATATGACCATACTACCAGACCCAAATGGCCTCCAACTGAAAACCCTTTGTTTTAAGGATTTATAGTGGTCGGACCCCTGCTGATCAGTAATTTATGACATATCCAGAGATCTTACATAACAAACTATGATGGAAAAACTCTATTAAGGGATTCCTCTATGTAACTGATAGACCATTATGTGTTATTTTCTTAGATTAGGGAGGAAGATATGGGAACTAGGGCAGAATGTATTATATGGGTGAATAAAACAATTAAGAGAACACAGAAAGTAGTTGTAGATGCTGTAGATTCAAATTAGACTAAAGTAAGCAATGGTAGATCACAAGGGTATCATCAACATGACTGTGAAACCAGCAAGGTAAGCAAGAGCACTCAATGCCAAGCAGCAGCTTCAAAAGCAAAAAATATTCAAGGGTGGATGAAAAGAGAGATAGAAACCTTTGTATCAAGTATAATATTGAGCCTTTATATTGTAAATCACTTGAAAGGTCACATCCTGAATATGGCGGACAATTTTAGGCACCACACTGAAAAAAATAAAAATAGAAGAATTCGGGAGGGTACAGCTGTACAACTATATTAATAAAAGGGATGGCAGGTCTCTATTTGTGTGTACTTTGTGTATGGATGTAGTAAGTGTGTGCATGTACTGTATCTATACAATAGAGGCAGACTAACCCTGCATTGGGGCAACGCCATGAGGGATTATGGCCGGAGTGGTCCCACACTCCCTTGATCTGTTTGTGAATTTAAGCGCAGGGCCTGCAAAAAAAATTCAAGTGATACGTGCTACTCAAATGCATTTTTTTTAACCAAAACCGTATCATTGTTTCAGATTTTGGTAAGGGGCCCATGACTTTTAAAGGGAATGTGTCGCTAGAAAATGTTTTTTTTTTTTTTTTTTTGTTAAACAGTTATTATATACATGATTAGACATTGTTCTAATGTTTTCACAAGTCAGGAAATATTATAAATTCGATTCTAATTTATAACATTTCCCTGTGCTGGTCACTAGAGGGAGCAATTCCCAAAATTGCAGCATTGGCATGTGGTAAAGCAACCACACTGCTTTATGCTGCAAAATTTGAGAAGACACACTCGCTCTAGCGTCCTCAAACAAGTGCCAGGAGAAAGGAGGGGATTGAATGTTCAAACCTCCTACACTGTGTGTCGCCATTTTTTGAGCTAACACACAGTGTAGTAGGCTTACATACAGTGGTAATCACACACTAAAACACGTACATACACAGAAATAACTTACCTGCTCCAGCCGCCGCCGCTGCCGCCGCTCCCTCCGCTCCTAGTCCTTGCTTCTAATCACATGTCCGAAAGCCGTGACCGGAAGTAGTCCCTCACAGACGGCGTACACCATAGTGAATTGAACGGCTCCCGTTCGCATTCTCTATGGGGATGTAGCTGCCGTACTCCATCTCTGTATGTGTCGTTAATCGACACATACAGAGATGAAAAAAAATGGCAGCCCCCATAGTGAAGAAAAAGTTAGAAAAAAAAAAAAGTAAAACACAAACACAAATAAATAACATTTCTTTTAATAAAACACTAAAAGCAAATTAATATAAAAAATAATTTTTTTCACGACACCCTTCCTTTAATGTCTAGGGCCCATGCCACTCTGTCCGGCCCTATACAGTGAGTGTTTGTTTACTTTATAAGTGGTGAGTATGTAATGTGCATGTAATTATACTTATTATATGATGAACATTTTTGAACCTCCGGGGTGAAGAAGGGCCCTCTCTGAACAGGCCAGGGCCCATACAACCTTTAACCAGCCCCTGATTCTAACCATTTATTCCACTTAAACTCAGACTGGCAGCATTCAGTTTCCTAGAAAATGAGCATTAACTCTGTGAATTTCACATTTCAGAATTGCAAATTTAATTTACTGAGATGCAATTTTTCATTCTATACTAAAACTTATGTTACATCACTAAAGAGGTGGCATTAACCACTTTCTGCACGCCAAAATGGAAAAGACCTTAGAATAATAATGTAATCCTTTATTATTTCTATTATGTAAGACGTATGGAAAGCCTGGCATAATATGTGTGCATTCATTTTCACGCCCAGGTCTCCTTTCCTTTATTATAAGGGAACATATAGGACCTCCACCCAAAAGATGATGAGTACTAATAAGGTAGAGCTTCAAGTGATGTTCAAACCCACAAAAATTCTGACTTATTTGTGGACCAAGATGCTGAAGTTGGGTTTCTTCTTCATTCTGCTTCTCTCAATGGCCAATCTGGTGACAACACGAAGTGACAGGGAACAATTATTTCATACCGGTACCCGTTAATTTCTGCTAATGGCCTCCGTGTCCGAACAGAGCTTGTGCTAATGATTAGCATTCTGGAAAGTTTAACCTTTAAACCAGACACTACAGTAATCTGATGTACGGAAAACGAATTGCCCCCTTCAACATAGGAGCTCAGCTTTACTGTTAGGGATGTCAACAAGCTTGCAGACTGTTTCCAATAACAACCAGCAGAATTGTGAATTCAGCTCTGGCATATAACAAAAACTATAACTAAGAATCAGTAGAAGATAAGTAATGTAATTATAAAAGAACTAAGCTTTTTATGTAGATTTTATACCTGGGAGACTGCTCCCTTAACTAGAGCTCTGGACAGCACGTGCTCTTTTATGTATAAATGGTCACTTCCGGCTATTCTGCGATACAATGGAGACCTCACTCTGTCACGGTCTCCCGCTCCGATTCCAGGTTACTGGCCACCTTGTTTCCTCAGCTCCGGCTCTGGTTCCACTCAAGGTACTCACTGGCCTGCTCCTCTGCACACAGACTCTCTGCAGACAGCTTACACAGGCCACCACTGGAATCATTTTTCCCACACGAGCACTGACCGGAAACACTTTACACACCCACTTCCTGTCTAGGCTGAATCTCCTTACCTGGAAACAGCCACTCAAATGTCGGTGCCTTCCTCTGTAAGTTACAGATGAAAAGTTATTTGTTTCCCTCTTGTGACTGCGGGATAATGCGCCCTCTCAAACAGAAAAAAATGTCAGGAATGGTTTGCGGAACATGACATAGAACTTAAGGTATTGACTTCGACATCAAATTTCCCAGATCTCAATCTGATTGTGCATCTGCGGGATGGGGGTTTTAATATCAGCAAGGTGGTTTTAATGTTATGGCGGAAGAGTGTGTATAAATTATACACTGTTAAATGTTGCTCAATGCTGGACATATGTTTTAAACTAGCCATAGAAATCAGATGTACGTCAGTAAAACGATGAAGAAAGATTTATGTCCCTCTTTGAGCTGTAGATTCTTCAGCATAACTGAGAAACAGAATATTTGATGGGATATAAATACATAAGCAACCCACTGCACTGAATGACGTGTCCATCTATGCGGTAAGCAGACCCTACAGTTGTCCAAAAATGGGACTGTTCAACAGAGGACTCGAGGAGGCTTTGACAGTGCCAGTTTCTGCCCATGTCTTAATCACAGATATCAGACCCAACGCTGTTACACTATGTTATTTCTCAGGTGCCATATATCACATGGGGAAACAAAAATCGAATCACTCTCTTCCCCTCATTTCCCCTAATAGACTGCTTTCCTACCTACTGTAGAGGCAGACCATGCAGCTGCTATGGGGCCATGGTGAGAGGGGGCCCAGCCCCGATTGGCTCCATCTCCTTTGATACTGGGTGGTGAGAACCTGTTCAGTTCTCCCATCTCCTGTGGAACTGCATCGTTAGTAAACATAGGGTGGAGAACTAGTTTAAACCCATTTATGCCCGGATGACAAAACCAAGCAGCACAATGGGGACCCATTTTGATATTTTGCCATAGGGACCCCTCTCTTCGATGTACATTAATGAATCACGTAGAGCTAATGTCCATGGCCATCATTGTGTATGATAAATAAACATTTACTGTCACCTCTGGTTGTAAAGAGGGCAACCACTGGGAGAAGAGGGAGAAGTAGCACCTCTAAGCTCTTTTATAAGGATAAGAAATGATTCGGTGGACTTGTAGAACTCCGGGCATTATTCTATAAGAAAAAAGATGTACCTAGGCTACAGCTATTGGGGCATGTTCACTGGGTGGTGGAGGGCTTCAACAAGTCACTTTACCTTGACCAGGGCCCCCAGGTGAAGTAGAGCCTAGTTTCAAGATCTGTAGCAGATTCGGAGTCCGGTGGCTGAAACTATCAGGCAGGACTACGGGCACGGAGCTCAAGAGTCTGGCAAGGAGGAAGTCAATAGGGTGAGACCAATCAGGTAATCAAGGCAAGGAATCTCAAGAGGCAAGAACCAAGAGAACCTAGATGCTAAATTTTGTAGTGGAGCTGTCCAGCAACCCTGATAGCTGAATGAGAAGAGCCGCTGCCTGAGACACAGAAGTTTCTGGGTAGAATCCTGACACCAGGCTGCAACATTGCCTAAGATGTGTTTTTGCTTTTGGGTGGAGTTCTCTTATGAGGAATGCACCCCCACCAAATTGCCCAAAGGTTAATTTAAAAGCCAATGAGATGTTTCAGATAACAAAAACAAACTATTCTAAAAACTATTCTGGAATAGAAAAATAATTCAACAACACAAACTCTAAAATAAACACTGAGGCAAAAGGCATTCTCATACAGACAATCTGTGCCGGTGCCAGGTGTCATGTGAGCCCCTAGATGTTTGGCACATCATCAGAGGAAAGGAAGCTCTGTTGTATTACGGTTATTTGAAAACAAAAAATAATGCCAATGTCCAAGAAAAAGAGATGCAGCGACCAGGCCTCCTGCCAGCTTCTTGGCACCTGTTACAGCAATGCGCTTGTCAACCTAAGGCGAAACTGATTTCCAATGAATTTTTTTATCATTTTGTAATGAAACTGAAATTATTTTGACTTCAATGTGTTAGTGATAAGGCCATTTCATTTAGCCGTATTACCATGTATTTATACTGTTGTGTGTACCGTGAGGAGGGAGTAGATCTACCTCCTATTTTTGGCTGATGGTTTAGGAAGTCAACTGGGAAACAGACATTTTTGTTGAGAAGTTAATGAACAAGAATAGTAACTACGCTCATAGAAATGTCAACCTATATGGTGATTCATTGGTCAGGCAGGCTGTTGTGCAGGATTGAAGTGGCCCATCAGAACAGTGGATCATCCAATAGTTCCAATTTATGACATGACAACAAAAAAGCCTATTATATGGATTCTACGGGGGTTGTCATTAGCATAGGCCATCAACGTTTTTTCTGTTGGCGTCCAACCTCCCATAAACCACCCCCCTCTGATCAGCACAATAAAGGGAATATATTAGCGGCTGTGCTTATGTAAATAATAAAGGGGACATAGTCTCTTCAGTATGCTGATCAGCGAATGGCCGTTAATGATAGTCCAAAGCAAACCTATTTAAAGAGGACCTGTCCCTAGGTCATAAAATTTGAACTGGTTATCTGACCTGAATAGCTCTGTCTCCCTGATTCCAGCGCTGTTTTTCTTTTTTTCCTGGACCCCCTTGTTCCAGAGATATAGCCCACTGTTATGTTAGCTCCCTATATGCTAATTAGCTGTAGTTAGCCAATGGGGTGGAGCTAGCTTCCCTGCCTCTGATGCTGACCAATCAGCGCGAGGCTGCTTGAGGGTAGTTCATACCCTGTCGGCTAACTACAGTAAATTAGCTAATAGGGAGGCAACATTGACTCAACAGTGGACCAACACAAAAGTGTCTGGAACAGGAGGGGGTGGGGGTCCTGCAAAAAAAGAAAAACAGCACTGGAATCAGGGAGACAGCACTATTCAGGTCAGATAACCAATTCAACTTATATGATCTAGTGACAGGTCCTCTTTAAGTCCAGTAGAAGACAACCCCATCTGCAGTTGACTTTAAAGGAGTGCTAAACCTTACTGATTATATGACCCACATACTGTAGATGAAAGCACAAGAGCGTACTCCACCTAAAACAGCAATGTTTTCTACTGCTTAAAATAACCAATTGCTATTAGTCAAGAAGGTTGAGAAATGCCAAGAATAAGTCATTGAGTCAATGTTGACAGCAATGCGAGAGGTAATGAATAGAATTGGATGTGTGTAAGAAAAAAACAGCAATATTTCACTCATTTTACCTCACCCCATCCTCTGTAGGATCTATTGTCATGGGTTAAGGCTAAAGTTGGGCTTAGCATTACCAGGACTGGCCTTGGATTGGATGGTGCCCTGTGCGGTACCTGTCGACGCCTCCACAATACAATGCAAAAATAATACACTGTACAGTACCTAGGTGTTACACTATGCCTAAGTAAAT
Source organism: Rhinoderma darwinii (assembly GCF_050947455.1). NCBI lineage: Eukaryota > Metazoa > Chordata > Amphibia > Anura > Rhinodermatidae > Rhinoderma > Rhinoderma darwinii. Next base: position 12,799,753 of record NC_134687.1, on the reverse strand, counting down.
ATTACCACACAGTACTCAGATTATAGTAACAAACATAAAGTTATATACAATATACAGTGTTATACAATGTAAAAGTAATGCCGCCATACAAATAATACTGATGACCTTCAGGATGCATCGGCCGTTGTTGCCTCAGGAGGAACTGAGGCTTGTGACCTTCATAAATCAAGATTCACTACTTTATCACCACTGGAATACTGAGAGCCAAAGACAAAAAAAATCTTGTGGTCCTCAGTTGGGACCATGGACATTGGATAGCTGTTGGGCAAATGATAGACAACTCTTAGCCCTGACTCTTCCATGAACATTCGACTCAACAGTAGACATTAGGAGACTGCACACAATATTCACCAGCCCCTATAGATATTGGATTGCGGATCAAATTTATTGGACCGTATTGAGGCTGACATGATGTGTAATAAGGAGATGGGTCTACCGGTTAACTATCTAACTATCAGTTCTATGGCATGGCCGATGAACATTAGACCCATAGCCCTACCTCAGTGCTAATGAGAACAATGCCAAGGTAAAAAATATCAATGGTCATTTTCAAAAACATGGTAAAACATGGACTGAAAAAAAATCATACAAGAAATAAACAACAGTAGAGGCCCCCAACTTGTAGACTCATGGGTGTAATGGGTCATTTGGTTATGTATTGAATTGAGGATGAAATTTTCAGTCTTGTGACTCACCCGGACCTCCCTGAGGCAGAAGGAAGCTAGGTACTTAATTATAAAAGAAGGCCTAAGAGATCTGGTACTGAGACTAAAGGAACCAGGGAAACCTAGTCCAAAAAAATAGATTGATAAGAGAGACAGGGTCAGGAGGCGATGGTGGAGCCATTGTTGTAAAAACAGGTGGGAGAGCAGAAGAAGTTCTGCTTGGTGAGCTCTAATGGTAATCGGGCTATCCCAATAGTATTCCCGCTCAGTACGAGAGGAACGTCCGTTCCTGGGCCGGCGCTAGAGGGGGGAAACTGGGCAACTGCCCAGGGCCCCCATCCTCTCAGGGCCCCTGGCCAGTGGTGAAACTATAGCAGCCATTGCACATTTATGGGCCGGGTGGCATGGACCCCCTCATGTCCAGTGGCGTTGCTAGCACCGGGAAGCAAACCCAACCCCCCCCCCCCCCCCACCCGGTGCTAGTGACTGCCACACTCAATTGTATCTGCATCCTCAGGATGCCAATACAATTGAATACTATGGCAAAGCATTTCCCCTTGAAAAAGATGACGACGAAACGCGTGTTGGGGCTCTTAGTGTGTTGGTTTTGTGTATGTTAGGGGGACAGTATGCAGCATACGGTTGGTTGGTATTTATTCTAGGGTCCTGGTTTGGGCCTTTGCTATATATATTTTTTGTTTCTCGTGGAAGTGCACTTATATGCAGTGATATATTGCGTGTGCATACTTGTCTTCCCTTGGAGTGTATAATGCTGTATTATGCTGTATTTTCACTCTGGTTCTTATTTTATGTACTGTGGTCCCCTAACCACCACCACGTTCATGTTTTTTAATTGTGTGTTATTTTAGGTCTTGGTGGCCAAATTTCTTTTATGGTATTTCAAAGTATTTCATTTTTGTATGGTACAGATTGTGTGCTATTAGTTGTTATTTTTTGATTGTGATACGAATATGTCTACACATATGCTTATTATTTCTATGTATTGATATATGTTGACGATTATTATGCCCTTTGTGGCCTGGATTGGTATAGGTATTAATGCTGGCCACGTTAGGCCTGCAGCTTATAAGACACTGGGACAGATTCCCTGCATAGGCCTGCGTGATGACCTCACTGGATCACACCGGCCTTTGAAAGGGTCCCATCTCGAGGCTGTAGAGCAGTACAATTTTTTTTGTTTGTTGGACTGTGCGGCACAATCTACAAGGAGGGGCTATGTGGTACTAGCTACAAGGGGGCTGTGTGGCACTATCTACAAGAGGGGGCTGTGTGGCACTATCTACAGGGGTGTGTGGCACTATCTACAAGGTGGGCTGTGTGGCACTATCTACAAGGTGGGCTGTGTGGCACTATCTACAGGGGTGTGTGTGGCACTATCTACAAGGTGGGCTGTGTGGCATTTTCTACAAGGTGGGCTGTGTGGCACTATCTACAAAGGGAGGGGGCATTGTGGTACTATCTACAAGGGGGCTGTGGAGTACTATCTACAATGGGGGCTGGTGACACTATCTACAAGGGGACTTTGTGTGGCACTATCTACAGGGAGCTGTGTGTGGCACTATCTACAGGGGACATAAAGGGGGCATTATTACTGTGTGGGGGCACAAAGGGGGCATGCTTACTGAGAGGGCACTTTTATTGTGTCGAGCACTGAGGGATCATTATTACCATCTGGGGCACTGTGGATTACCACTTTTTTTGGAGGATGGGGTATAGGTGGGGAGGGTGCTGGAAAAGCGAGAAAACCAACATGTCTGTGTGTCAAATTCTGTAGAGACGAGTCGTGGCTGGAATAAGTCGTCACAGTGGTCTGGGCCGGATGGAGAAAAAAAGGGAAAGTGAACTACTCTAATCACAGAAAACATCACCTGTGAGTCACTGGATATAAATGCGCTGTAATCACTAATAACGTCTTCAGAGCTCCTGAGTATAAGGGTATGTTCACACACCCTATTTACGGACGTAATTCGGCCGTTTTACGCCCGCTATCAAAAGACGGCGCGTAAAAAGACGCCCGCGTCAAAGAAGTGCATGTCACTTCTTGAGACGTAATTGGAGCCGCTTTTCATTGGCTCCATTGAAAAACAGCTCCAATTACGTCCATAATTGCCGCCGCGAAAAACGCGAGTACGAGCAATTACGTCTGAAATTCAGGAGCTATTTTCGCCTGACAGCAGCTCCGTAATTTCAGGCGTATTGGACGCTGCCGTGTGAACATACCCTAACTGTTATCTACTACTATATGGTCACTATATGGTGGTAATATTATATGGCCTGCAGAGCTTCTGTGTACACCTGGCATCTACCACTATACGGTCACTATATGGTGGAAATTAATGATACAGTAATTCAACATTTGGGGCCCCACTTTTAACTTTGCCCAGGTCACACTTTGTCTAATACTAGCCCTGGTCAGTTCAGTCATTTGGCGTATGTGCTTCGTGGAGTGGTCTTTGGGGAGAAGCTACAATCTGTATGACTATGAATGCACACCTCTAAGGCCTCATTCCCACTTCAATTATTTTCTTCAGGGTTCTAACCGTTTTTTTTAATGCATAGTACCCTGACATATTCATTTCTGTGGGGCCATGCACACTTCTGTTGCTTTAACGGACCGTGTGGCCGTTCCGTCAAAAATAGAACAGGTCCTTCTGCCGTCCGTTTTTGATGGAACAGTCTCGGCCATTGAAGCCATCCGTGTGCGGTTCGTGTTTCACGGATCCGTCATTAGCGGCCATACGACAGGCAACGGAAATGTGCATGAGCCCTAAGTCAGAATCCCCCTAAACGTGACAAAATCACAGTGCCGTGGAGCCCAGGATGGCAGTTCTGCCAGCGGAATACCTACCATACAGGCAGATGATTCGACTACTATGGGTCCTGTGCATGTATGAAAACCAGAGCTACAACTTCTTTAAAGTTTTATTATAAAAATTTACTTTAATACATTTATAATAACTTTTTTGGAACGCGCAGTGGGGGTGGGGCACATTCTAACTTTTGCTATGGGGTTTATGATATGTGTGTACGCTCCTGGTCGGAGTGCTAACAATACAGTCTAAAGGAGCCTCCATTCTGCTTTTTGCATTTGGCCCGAACCCTTCTCCTGGGTCCTTCTACCTGCAGTATGAGGACGATGTTGACACCTGATTACTCTACAATGTAAACTCACAGCTTGAAATGTAAATTTCAGCAAATGGTCACATTATAATGATAGACACAAGAGAGAACCCAACCAAAGCGCGTGGCCTGGCTGGAACGTTATGTTTTATTTATGACACTCATTGAAGTCTTTTCTCCGGATATTATTTGGCATTATATGCAAAATTTTGGTTGTCACAACTACCAATCAACACATGTCGTTCCTCAGAGACCTCCACTCAAAAAACGTACATAGACAGATGAATCCGAATAAACAAGTCATTAAACATAAGTGTTACATTATGATGCCAGGCACACGCTCCTCATCATATGTGGCTTCCAGCTCAGCATACATTGAAGAGGCTTCTACAGAAAGACTGATCGGAGGATGACACCTGAGTGGGGTCAACAAGACGCAGCTTTCATCTGATGTGATTGGAATACCTCTCCTCTAATGCCCAGAATGCTTATTAATATTTACTAATGGCATAAAAAAGACAGGAATTAAATTCTATTGCTTAATAAGATGAGTCAAATGTACTGATAATGACGGCAGGAACCTCTATAATCTCAATAGGAAGCAACAAACATAAACTTGTATATAGGGGCAGTATTATAGCAATTATATTCTTGTATATAGAGGGTAGTATTATAGTAGTTATATTCTTGTATATAGGGGCAGTATTATAGTAGTTATATTCTTGTATATATGAGCAGTATTATAGTAGTTATATTCTTGTATATAGGGAGCAGTATTATAGTAGTTATATTCTTGTATATAGGAACAGTATTATAGTAGTTATATTCTTGTATATAGGGGGCAGTATTATAGTAGTTATATTCTTGTATATAGGAGGCAGTATTATAGTAGATATATTCTTGTATATAGGGGGCAGTATTATAGTAGTTATATTCTTGTATATAGGAGCAGTATTATAGTAGTTATATTCTTGTATATAGGAGTAGTATTATAGTAGTTATATTCTTGTATATAGGAGCAGTATTATAGTAGTTATATTCTTGTATATAGGAGCAGTATTATAGTAGTTATATTCTTGTATATAGGAGTAGTATTATAGTAGTTATATTCTTGTATATAGGAGGCAGTATTATAGTAGATATATTCTTGTATATAGGAAGCAGTATTATAGTAGTTATATTCTTGTATATAGGGGGCAGTATTATAGTAGTTATATTCTTGTATATAGGGGCAGTATTATAGTAGTTATATTCTTGTATATAGGAGGCAGTATTATAGTAGTTATATTCTTGTATATAGGGGCAGTATTATAGTAGTTATATTCTTGTATATAGGGGCAGTATTATAGTAGTTATATTCTTGTATATAGGGCAGTATTATAGTAGTTATATTCTTGTATATAGGGGCAGTATTATAGTAGTTATATTCTTGTATATAGGGGCAGTATTATAGTCGTTATATTCCTGTATATAGGGGCAGTATTATAGTAGTTATATTCTTGTAAATAGGAGCAGTATTACAGTAGTTATAGTCTTGTATATAGGGGGCAGTATTATAGTAGTTATATTCTTGTATATAGGGAGCAGTATTATAGTAGTTATATTATTGTATATAGAAGCAGTATTATAGTAGTTATATTCTTATATATAGGGAGCAGTATTATAGAAGTTATATTCTTGTATATAGGGGCAGTATTATAGTAGTTATATTCTTGTATATAGGGGCAGTATTATAGTAGTTATATTCTTATATATAGGGAGCAGTATTATAGAAGTTATATTCTTGTATATAGGGGCAGTATTATAGTTGTTATATTCTTGTATATAGGAGCAGTATTATAGTAGTTATATTCTTGTATATAGGGAGCAGTATTATAGTAGTTATATTCTTGTATATAGGGGCAGTATTATAGTAGTTATATTCTTATATATAGGGAGCAGTATTATAGAAGTTATATTCTTGTATATAGGGGCAGTATTATAGTTGTTATATTCTTGTATATAGGAGCAGTATTATAGTAGTTATATTCTTGTATATAGGAGGCAGTATTAAAGTAGTTATATTCTAGTATATAGGGGGCAGTATTATAGTAGTTATATTCTTGTATATAGGGGCAGTATTATAGTAGTTATATTCTTGTATATAGGAGCAGTATTATAGTAGTTATATTCTTGTATATAGTGGCAGTATTATAGTAGTTATATTCTTGTACATATGAGCAGTATTATAGTAGTTATATTCTTGTGTATAGGGGCAGTATTATAGTAGATCTATTACTATATATAGAGGGTAGTATTATAGTATTTATATTCTTGTATATAGGGGGCAGTATTATAGTAGTTATATTCTTGTATATAGGAGCAGTATTATAGTAGTTATATTCTTGTATATAGCAGCAGTATTAAAGTAGTTATATTCTAGTATATAGGGGGCAGTATTATAGTAGTTATATTCTTGTATATAGGGGCAGTATTATAGTAGTTATATTCTTGTATATAGAGGGCAGTATTATAGTAGTTATATTCTTGTATATAGGAGCAGTATTATAGTAGTTATATTCTTGTATATAGGGAGCAGTATTATAGTACTTATATTCTTGTATATAGGAGCAGTATTATAGTAGTTATATTCTTGCATATAGGGGGCAGTAGTATAGTAGTTATATTCTTGTACATAGGAGGCAGTATTATAGTAGTTATATTCTTGTATATAGGGAGCAGTATTATAGTAGTTATATTCTTGTATATAGGGTGCAGTATTATAGAAGTTATATTCTTGTATATAGGGGGCAGTATTATAGTAGTTATATTCTTGTATATAGGGGCAGTATTATAGTAGTTATATTCTTGTATATAGGGAGCAGTATTATAGTAGTTATATTCTTGTATATAGGGGCAGTATTATAGTAGTTATATTCTTGTATATAGGAACAGTATTATAGTAGTTATATTCCTGTATATAGAGGCAGTATTATAGTAGTTATATTCTTGTATATAGGGGCAGTATTATAGTAGTTATAATCTTGTATATAGGGGGCAGTATTATAGTAGTTATATTCTTGTATATAGGGGCAGTATTATAGTAGTTATATTCTTTTATATAGGGAGCAGTATTATAGTAGTTATATTCTTGTATATAGGGGGCAGTATTATAGTAGTTATATTCTTGTATATAGGAGCAGTATTATAGTAGTTATATTCTTGTATATAGGGGCAGTATTATAGTAGTTATATTCTTGTATATAGGGGCAGTATTATAGTAGTTATATTCTTGTATATAGGGAGCAGTATTATAGTAGTTATATTCTTGTATATAGGGGGCAGTATTATAGTAGTTATATTCTTGTATATAGGAGCAGTATTATAGTAGTTATATTCTTGTATATAGGGACAGTATTATAGTAGTTATATTCTTGTATATAGGGGGCAGTATTATAGTACTTATATTCTTGTATATAGGGGCAGTATTATAGTAGTTATAATCTTGTATATAGGGGGTAGTATTATAGTAGTTATATTCTTGTATATAGGGGCAGTATTATAGTAGTTATATTCTTTTATATAGGGAGCAGTATTATAGTAGTTATATTCTTGTATATAGGGGGTAGTATTATAGTACTTATATTCTTGTATATAGGGGCAGTATTATAGTAGTTATAATCTTGTATATAGGGGGTAGTATTATAGTAGTTATATTCTTGTATATAGGGGCAGTATTATAGTAGTTATATTCTTGTATATAGGAGCAGTATTATAGTAGTTATATTCTTGTATATAGGGACAGTATTATAGTAGTTATATTCTTGTATATAGGGGGCAGTATTATAGTACTTATATTCTTGTATATAGGGGCAGTATTATAGTAGTTATAATCTTGTATATAGGGGGTAGTATTATAGTAGTTATATTCTTGTATATAGGGGCAGTATTATAGTAGTTATATTCTTGTATATAGGGGGTAGTATTATAGTACTTATATTCTTGTATATAGGGGCAGTATTATAGTAGTTATAATCTTGTATATAGGGGGTAGTATTATAGTAGTTATATTCTTGTATATAGGGGCAGTATTATAGTAGTTATATTCTTGTATATAGGGAGCAGTATTATAGTAGTTATATTCTTGTATATAGGGGGTAGTATTATAGTACTTATATTCTTGTATATAGGGGCAGTATTATAGTAGTTATAATCTTGTATATAGGGGGTAGTATTATAGTAGTTATATTCTTGTATATAGGGGCAGTATTATAGTAGTTATAATCTTGTATATAGGGGGTAGTATTATAGTAGTTATATTCTTGTATATAGGGAGCAGTATTATAGAAGTATATTCTTGTATATAAGGGGAAGTATTAGGGCACGTTCAGACATGGCAGAATTTTTCCGCTGCAAATGTGGGTGCAGATTTGGGGCAATTACGCAACGAATCTGCAGCAACATTTGCATATTTGACAGGTAATTCAGACGTTGCAGATATCACAGCGGACTTGCCACAGATTTCAGTTTTTGCATTGCAAAGGCTGAAATCCGCAGTGAAATTCCGCTTCTTCTCCGCAACGTCATGAGCTGCTGCGGAGGGAAAATTCTGTACCGCAGTCTATGGTCTGCAGCGGAGTTTTCCGCAACGTCTGAACTAACTTTTCAGAAAATGTATAGAAACAAATGTCAAAAACGACCGCTGGAGAATTCCACAGCAATTCCGCTACGTGAAGAATGTGCCCTTACAGTTGATGAACATTTTAATTCTATATTGTTGGTCATTTGCATAAGAATGGAATAGATCGGTGTTATAAATCAGAGGGCAGAGGCCACATCGTAGACCTGCACACTTGTATGAACCAGAAATAGTAAGCCAATTTCTTTCTTTTTTATTATTATTGACCCGGCTATTAAAGTCGCTAGGGGAAATCATCTTTCCTATAGACATTGGGTTCTTGGACACAAAACCACCACCTGGCTCCAGGATTTCCGCAACGAATCATCCCCAAAAAGAACAGGCAGATATTTTTTAACAATAGCAGATATCCGATTGAAGTCGGTGCTAAAATCTGTGGAAAATATTTTGTTTGATTCTTGTTTGTAAACTGTTTTTGGTGGATATAAATATTGTCCCCCTAGACTTGGTGTCCGCAATATCCCTAGCTCTATTTAATGTGCCAATAGAGTATTCTCTTGCCTGTAATCTGAGGACTGGTGCAGCACGAGAGAAGTCCTGGAGATGGGAGTGAGGGGTTCGGATTGCGTAGGATTTTAATCTGAGGTCAATGGCAGAGCATAGAGCACGGGTAGGGTGGTAGACAAGGATGAGGGAGGAGATGTAAGGAGGTGCAGCACTGGGGAGAGCTTTGTCGATGAGAGTAATAAGTTTAACCATTTCATGACCAAGGGTCATTGATACCCCTGTGTCCAGGTCAAATTAGATAGTGCCAGTGCCCACATAGATAGTGCCCACTGTAAATAGTGCCACAGTGCCCACATAGTGCCACTGTTCCCACTGTAGATAGTGCCCACATAGTGCCACACACAGTGGCCATGCAGATAGCACCACAGTGTCCCCTGTATGTAGTGCCCATATAATGCTACAGTGCCCATGTAAATACTGCCACACACCGTTTATAGCACACCCTGTAGACAGCACCACACCCCCTGTAGATAGTGCTACCCCCTGCAGATAGCAGCACCCCCTGCAGATAGCAGCACCCCCTGCAGATAGCACCACCCCCTGTAGATTGCACCTCCCCCTGTAGATTGCACCTCCCCCTGTAGATGGCGCCATCCCCTGTAGATTGCACCTCCCCCTGTAGAAAGCGCCACCCCCTGTAGATAGCAACATCCTTTCTGTAGATAGCACCACCCCCTGCAGATAGCGCCACTTCCCCTGTAGATAGTGCCGCTCCGCCTGTATGTATCCTCACCCCCCCACCCCCCCCACCCCGGTAATTGGCAACCCCTTCCTGTAAATAGCACCATTGTAGCTCCCTGTAGGAGCGTAATCCATCTGGCCGGGGATTCCGCTCTTAGATGGAGCCCCTGATGTCCTTGGACAGTGACGTTAGGGGCTGTCGTGGAAGTCAATGGCTCAAAATATATTCCACTTAAATTTAGACTTGTGTTCCAACAGACACTCACGCCAGGCACTTTATCCAGCATCCTAATCAGGAGATTTCATACCGATATATATCGAGAGATATATATATGTATACTCCTCAGGCGGTTTATTGCCAAACTCAATTACAATAATATCATTCAAATGGGGTGTAGACTTGAGGTTAACCAATCAGAGGCAATGTGACAATAACTCTTATTCAGCCAATAGCAGACGATAAGAATATTTCAAGTACATAATTATAATTCTTCATTAAAATGATGACATCGGGTAACACCTGGAGACAAGCATATAATGGGCAGTTGTCAGTGGTTTGTTCTCATGGGGGAATTTGTTGCGATAATGAGAAATAGTTGCTTTATGTCTGGGCGTTCAGCCAGCCCGCTACAATGGGGTATGAAGACCATATTATGAACACATAGAGATAAGACATTTCTTTGAATTATATAGAGGAAAGGTCATTACAAAATGGAGAATACATATCTTAGTAATTCGGCATCCTGCTTGATAATTCATAATGTAATTTAATACAGAGAATATAAGCAAATAAAACACCCTTCACAGGGCTAACTCTAAATGCGGAATCCCTTGCCATAGTGTCGGCAGCGTTGTGCCCAGAGATTCCGATCCAGGAGTAGCCGCTGATGTCATTGTCCATATATGGATAGTGACGCCAGGGGCTTCTCCAGTAGCGGAATCCCCGACACAGAGCGATCTGACATCGGGGATTCCACTCCTGGAGAGAGCCACTGTCGTCACTGCCCATATATAGATAATGACGCCAGGAGCTTTTCCAGAAGCGGAGTCCCCAGTCAGAGTGTCGGCTGGGGGTTCCGCACCTAGAGAGAGCCCCTGACGGTGGAAACTGGGGATTCCGCTCCTAGTGGGAGTTTAGGTGGCGCTATCTACAGGGGGTGGTTGCTATCTATAGGGGGGGCACTATTTACAGCGGGGATGGAGAGACGTCGGGGGCACCCTCTAGAGGGGGAATCCCCGGCCAAAGAGCTGGCCGGGGATTCCGCTCCTAGAGGGAGCTTAGGTAGCGCTATCTGCAGCGGGCTTTGCGCTATCTACAGGGGGTTGTGTGTGGTTCTATCTACAGTGGGGGGTGTAGTCCGGGGCTCTTAAACCCCAGCACTGCATTTATTAAACCCCTTCAAGGCTGTCAATGTTTATACATGTGCCAACTGCACGGGGCATCGGCAGTTGGAACATATATAGCCTTTTGACAGTCGTGAAGGGGTTAAATTGAATTCTAACGTAAATGGGCAACCAGTGCAGTGACTGGCACAAGGTAGAGCCATTGGTGTACTGGTCCAGTGCAGTGACTGGCCCAGATTAGAGGCGTTGGTGTAGAGGATGGTCAGAAAGATGAAGCTCTGATAAAGGATTATGTGGCTGTGATGAGGGCGCTGAAACTGTAATGAGGGTGCTGTGACTGTGATGAGGGTGCTGTGACTGTGATGAGGGTGCTGTGACTGTGATGCGGGCACTGTGGATGTGATAAAGCTGCTGTGACTGTGATGAGGGTGCTGTGACTGTAATGAGGGTGCTGTGACTGTAATGAGGGTGCTGTGACTGTGATGAGGGTGCTGTGACTGTGATGAGGGTGCTGTGACTGTGATGAGGGTGCTGTGAATGTGATGCGGGCACTGTGGATGTGATAAAGCTGCTGTGACTGTGATGAGGGTGCTGTGACTGTAATGAGGGTGCTGTGACTGTGATGAGGGTGCTGTGACTGTGATGAGGGTGCTGTGACTGTGATGAGGGTGCTGTGACTGTAATGAGGGTGCTGTGACTGTAATGAGGGTGCTGTGACTGTGATGAGGGTGCTGTGACTGTGATGAGGGTGCTGTGACTGTGATGAGGGTGCTGTGACTGTGATGAGGGTGCTGTGACTGTGATGAGGGTGCTGTGACTAATGAGGGTGCTGTGACTGTAATGAGGGTGCTGTGACTGTGATGAGGGTGCTGTGACTGTGATGAGGGTGCTGTGATTGGGATGAGGGTGCTGTGACTGTGATGAGGGTGCTGTGACTGTGATGAGGGTGCTGTGACTGTAATGAGGGTGCTGTGACTGTGATGAGGGTGCTGTGATTGGGATGAGGGTGCTGTGACTGTGATGCGGGCACCGTGGATGTGATAAAGCTGCTGTGACTGTGATGTGGGCACTGTGGATGTGATAAAGCTGCTGTGGCTTTGATGAAAGCATTGTCATTGTGATGAGGGCACTGAAGCTGTAATGGGAGCACTGTGGTTGTGATGGGGGCACTATGACTACGATGAGGGCACTTTAGCTGTAATAGACGTCTTGTAGCTTTCATGAAGGGCACTGTGGCTGTGATGAGACCACTTTTGGGAGCTGTAATAGAAGCTATAATGCTTGCCCCCGAGCTTTTCCAGAGAGTTGGGTATTGGCGGAAGAGAACTAGAGACGTATCTTTACTAGGGAGGTTTTTCTTTGTTCTGGGGAGGGGTACGGGGTGTTCTGTTAAATAGATCATGGCCCATTCTTTACCTCATCTCCCCTCCACAGCCAGCAGTGTCTCGGGGTCCTGTGATTGGGTTCTTCGCCTCTAATAACCGACATATGCTTGTGTAATTCCTGATTTCTCCGGTGAGCTCTGGCTTCCAGATCTTGCATTACAGGGGGACGAGGCTTCTCCAGCTCCCGGAGATCAGTGCTGAAGGTTTAATGTGGTGGGAAACTTTAAAATGATTTTATTCGCATTTATTACAAACATCTGCCGTCCAATATGTCAATTTCCGCCGCACAGGTTTACGTTTTCCGCTGCCGCAGGGAACATTTAGGCCCTGTTCACACGGAGTTTTTTGCAGGAGGAAAATTCCTCCTGTAAAAACTGACCCTGGAGGTTTTCATGTTTGACGTGGTTTTTGACGTGGTTTTTGACGTGGTTTTTGACGTGGTTTTTGAGGCGGTTTTCCAGGCGGTTTTTGCCGAGGTTTTCACACGCATGAGGCTGGGTTCACACAACCATGTTACGTACATAATGTACGGAACGTATTTTGGCCAGAAGACCCGGACCGAAGACAGTGCAGGGAGCCGGGCTCCTAGCATCATAGTTATGTACGACGCTAGGAGTCCCTGCCTCTGCGTGGAACTACTGTCCCGTACTGTAATCATGTTTTCAGTACGGGACAGTTGTCCTGCAGCGAGGCAGGGACTCCTAGCGTCGTACATCACTATGATGCTAGGAGCCCGGCTCCCTGCACTGTCTTCGGTCCGGGTCTTCCGGCTGAAATACGTTCCGTACATTACGGACGTAACATGGTCGTGTGAACCCAGCCTGACATCCTTCTGTCAACGGATCTGTCACCATTGAAATGGTGATGCAAACGGAACTTACTTCACACTTGCCTTTCCGTTGAGGGGTTCCCCTGACTGAAAGCACCGACGGAACCCCTCAGCAGAAACCACGCTGATGTGAACAGGCCCACATTAAAAAAAACATTGTTTTCTGTTTGCATCATCATTGACTTCAATGCTGATGGATCCGTTGCTAATGGGATTCCCTACACTGCGGTATTGGTTCAGTCGAAACGACAGAACCCTTTGCACAACGGGGACAAACAGAAACAATTAGCAACGGATCTGTCACCACTTCACACTTGCCTTTCCGTTGAGGGGTTCCCCTGACTGAAAGCACCGACGGAACCCCTCAGCGGAAACCACGCTGATGTGAACAGGCCCACATTAAAAAAAAAAAAGTATACTTACTTCTTGAATCAATTTCCCAACATCAATGTCCATTCGGTGGTACACCTCTGCTGTCGTCATTTCTGTTCCTGAAATGTTAAAAAAAAATAAAAAAGAGATGACATACATGAACAACTGCATAACAAAATTAAAAAATTAAAAATAAAAAAATTGAAAAAAAAAAAAAATCGAAAAAAAAAATTGAAAAAAAAATTAAAAAAAAAATTCTAAAAAAAAAAATGCACAGCTCCATACATGTATAGCATGTATGGAGCATAGGAGCAAGTGCACTTACTTGTATTTGGATGCAGGACTTCGGTTTTCTGTATCCCTGAGTTCTGTCCACGATGTTTTTCAGCCTCCACGAGCAGACAGGAAATGACAGCCCCTTTCTGGGCTGGACTAGCAGCAGGAGACTGCAAGAAACTCCTCCAAAACTCTCGGCAATATACTCGTCAGAAAACACCTCACTAGTTCGAGGTGTTTTTTGACGTGTCCCCATTGCTTTCAATGCGGTTTTGGACGCGGAAACCGCATCAAGAAGGGTCATGTCCCTTCTTTTTGCCGCGAGGCGTTTTTTTTACTCGCGGTAAAAAAACGCCTCCGTCTCCCATTGAAATCAATGGGAGTCATTTTGGGTCGTTTTTGGCGCGTTTTCCGACGCGTTTTCCGCGTCAAAAAACGTGTCAAAAAACTCCGTGTGAACAGGGCCTTAGGCCCTGTTCACACGGAGTTTTTTGCAGGAGGAAAATTCCTCCTGTAAAAACTGACCCTGGAGGTTTTCATGTTTGACGTGGTTTTTGACGTGGTTTTTGACGTGGTTTTTGACGTGGTTTTTGAGGCGGTTTTCCAGGCGGTTTTTGCCGAGGTTTTCACACGCATGAGGCTGGGTTCACACAACCATGTTACGTACATAATGTACGGAACGTATTTTGGCCGGAAGACCCGGACCGAAGACAGTGCAGGGAGCCGGGCTCCTAGCATCATAGTTATGTACGACGCTAGGAGTCCCTGCCTCTGCGTGGAACTACTGTCCCGTACTGTAATCATGTTTTCAGTACGGGACAGTTGTCCTGCAGCGAGGCAGGGACTCCTAGCGTCGTACATAACTATGATGCTAGGAGCCCGGCTCCCTGCACTGTCTTCGGTCCGGGTCTTCCGGCTGAAATACGTTCCGTACATTACGGACGTAACATGGTCGTGTGAACCCAGCCTGACATCCTTCTGTCAACGGATCTGTCACCATTGAAATGAATGGTGATGCAAACGGAACTTACTTCACACTTGCCTTTCCGTTGAGGGGTTCCCCTGACTGAAAGCACCGACGGAACCCCTCAGCAGAAACCACGCTGATGTGAACAGGCCCACATTAAAAAAAACATTGTTTTCTGTTTGCATCATCATTGACTTCAATGCTGATGGATCCGTTGCTAATGGGATTCCCTACACTGCGGTATTGGTTCAGTCGAAACGACAGAACCCTTTGCACAACGGGGACAAACAGAAACAATTAGCAACGGATCTGTCACCACTTCACACTTGCCTTTCCGTTGAGGGGTTCCCCTGACTGAAAGCACCGACGGAACCCCTCAGCAGAAACCACGCTGATGTGAACAGGCCCACATTAAAAAAAAAAAAGTATACTTACTTCTTGAATCAATTTCCCAACATCAATGTCCATTCGGTGGTACACCTCTGCTGTCGTCATTTCTGTTCCTGAAATGTTAAAAAAAAATAAAAAAGAGATGACATACATGAACAACTGCATAACAAAATTAAAAAATTAAAAATAAAAAAATTGAAAAAAAAAAAAAAAATCGAAAAAAAAAATTGAAAAAAAAATTAAAAAAAAAATTCTAAAAAAAAAAATGCACAGCTCCATACATGTATAGCATGTATGGAGCATAGGAGCAAGTGCACTTACTTGTATTTGGATGCAGGACTTCGGTTTTCTGTATCCCTGAGTTCTGTCCACGATGTTTTTCAGCCTCCACGAGCAGACAGGAAATGACAGCCCCTTTCTGGGCTGGACTAGCAGCAGGAGACTGCAAGAAACTCCTCC
Organism: Rhinoderma darwinii; assembly: GCF_050947455.1. Classification (NCBI taxonomy): domain Eukaryota; kingdom Metazoa; phylum Chordata; class Amphibia; order Anura; family Rhinodermatidae; genus Rhinoderma; species Rhinoderma darwinii. The sequence continues at coordinate 12,784,059 of NC_134687.1, read as the reverse complement.
AAAACTCTCGGCAATATACTCGTCAGAAAACACCTCACTAGTTCGAGGTGTTTTTTGACGTGTCCCCATTGCTTTCAATGCGGTTTTGGACGCGGAAACCGCATCAAGAAGGGTCATGTCCCTTCTTTTTGCCGCGAGGCGTTTTTTTTACTCGCGGTAAAAAAACGCCTCCGTCTCCCATTGAAATCAATGGGAGTCATTTTGGGTCGTTTTTGGCGCGTTTTCCGACGCGTTTTCCGCGTCAAAAAACGTGTCAAAAAACTCCGTGTGAACAGGGCCTTACATCGTATCTCTGTGAGGTTTACACCAAGTTCCCGACGTCCTGCAATGTCCAGGAGTCTCTGAAAATAAAGAGACCTCAGACCCCAGTCAGGGGAAGCAAGGGTCCTACACCGAAGACCCTCAGACATGGACGTAGACAAGAGGGGGTACAGGGTTCAAACTCATTGCACTGTTGAGGGGCAAGAGTTGACATTTTTATGAGATTTGTCTGCTCTGTGGCTGCACTGTTATGGGGGGCTCTGTGGCTGCACTGTTAGGGAGCACTTTGGCTGCACTGTTATGGAGCACTGTGACTGCACTATTATGGGGAGCTCTGTGGCTGCACTGTTATGGGGGGCTCTGTGGCTGCACTGTTATGGAGCACTGTGGCTGCACTGTTATGGAGCACTGTGGCTGCACTATTATGGGGAGCTCTGTGGCTGCACTGTTATGGGGGGCTCTGTGGCTGCACTGTTATGGAGCACTGTGGCTGCACTGTTATGGAGCACTGTGGCTGCACTATTATGGGGAGCTCTGTGACTGCACTGTTATGGAGAGCTCTGTGACTGCACTGTTATGGAGAGCTCTGTGGCTGCACTGTTATGGGGGCACTGTGATTGTCACTGCTTATGAGCAATATGGCTATCCTGTTATGAGAGCACTATGGTTGTCGCTGTTTGATAGCACTGCTGCAGCACTGTTGTGGGGGTGTAAAGTGCAGGTGGACAGCCGACATGTGACGAGGAAGTAAACAAACTTTAACAGTGCAGCAGCAACAGCTTGAGTATATATTATATATGTTAGTCCATTACTCCTTAGGGTATGTTCACACGGAGTGTTTTCATGGCGTATTTCGTGGCGTTTGCGAAACATCTGCCCGTTGATTTCAATTGGAAATACGACGTTCTGTTCCGACGGAGCGTTTTTTTACGACTCAATTTCAAAAAAACGTTTTTGGAGCCGTTTTTCATAGACTCTCCCAAAAAAATACCGCTCCAAAAAACGGCCGTAAAAAACGCAGCAAAAATGTGAGTTGCTTAAAAAAACGGCTGAAAATCAGGAGCTGTTTTCCCTTGAAAACAGCTCCGTATTTTCAAACGTTTTTTATTTTGTGTGTGCACAGAGCCTTGCAATGACAACCAGGATACTGCAATACTTTGGGAACAGTCTCTCTCAATTAAGACCAAAATTATATCTGAGTAGTCCAACGGGACAATTTAGACCTTACAATATAGTCTGAGAGGCTGTTCTCTTTACCCCCTTTGTATTATACTCTCCGGACCAACAGTTGCTAATTTCTGTATTCATGGTCACTTACAGCCATTTTGCGATGTAACTGTTGTTTTGCTGGAGACCTTTCTAAAGCGCTAACCCCCGGTGAGATGCCTGGTGTCTGCCAGCCTTGTTTCCTCAGCTCCTGCTCTGGTTTCACTCAGGGTACTCACTGGCCTACTCCTCTGCAACCAGCTCCTCTGCAACCAGCTCCTCTGCAGACAGCTGACACAGGTTGCATCTGAAGCAGTTCTCCTCCTACATGCACTGACTGGAAACACTTCACACACCCAATTCCTGTCCAGGCTGAATATCATTACCCGAGGCCAGCCTCTCCAATTACAGTGCCCCCTTCTGTTGGTTGCAGATGAACAGTTATTTGTCTGCCCCTTGTGTGGACTATGATTTACAGGGGCACTGTGGTTATCACTGTTTGTGAGAACTCTAACTGCACTGTTATGGGGGCACTGTGGTTATCACTGTTTGTGAGCACTATACTGCACTGTCATTGGGCACTATGGTTGACACTGTTATTTAAAACTGCGACTCCAATGTTGGGGTTTGTTATGAGGAAACCAAATGTGACCGGTACCTGTGTGTATGACCCCCTCCGGACACAATTTTCCCAATGACCTGTGCTCGCGTGTCCCTTCTTAACAACAGCAGAGTGAAGGAGCATTTGAGAGAGAAGAAGGGCCATGTTTGCATTTATAATTACAAGGCAAGGAAAAAATTGTCTGTTATGGGGGCACTGTGGTTGTGAAGAGGGCTATGTAGCCCTGATGGCACACTGTGGTATTGGTATGGGCATTATGACTATGAAATGTCGCTGTGATTGGGCACCGTGACTGTGAAATTCTGTCTGCAAATAAGAGTGTCAAAAAAGGGGGTGTAAAAGAGGCACTTCGTCATTGTGTTTGTCATTATAGGGGCTCGGGCAAAGGATATGAGGGGGGTTCTATATACATGCCCCCCCCCCCCCCATTTCTTTTTGATAATATTTATGGCTAAGTATATTTTTACCTATGACTCCTGCTTTGGTGACATTGAATGAGCAGTCAAGAAATTACAATAATTGATTTAAATGGACTCTCCGCCTAAATTTACTATTAGAAATCTCTGACTATTAGTGCAGAACTGCCAAGACCCTCCTTTACTATACCCAACCCAGTCCCAGCCTTGAGGTGAGGACCTGAGGGTGTTTGCTAGGGACCTGCCATCTGACAATCTCCTCTAAAATATTATATATTGTGCCACACCCCCCGCCTTGTATATAGTGCTACACAGCAATGCCCCCATGTATATTGCCACACAGCTCCCCTCCCTTGTATATAGTTCCGCACAGAACCCCCCCTTGTATATAGTGTTACACAGCCCCCTCCCTTGTATATGGTGCCACACAGCCCCCCTTGTATCTAATGCCACAATGCCCCCAAATTGCATATAGTGCCACACAGGCCCTCTCCCTTGTATATAGTGGCACACAGCCCCCCTCCCTTGTATATAGTGCTACACAACAATGCCCCGTATATTGACACATAGCCCCCCCTACCTTGTATATATGCCACACAGAACAACCCTTTTTATATGGTGCCACAATGCCCTCCCCTTGTATATAGTGCCACAATGCCCTCCCCTTGTATATAGTGCCACACATCCCCCCCGTTGTATGTAGTGCCACACAGCTCTCCCTCCCTTTTATATAGTGCCACAATGCCCTCCCCTTTCATATATAGTGCCACAAAGCCCCCCTCCTTTTATATAGTGCTACACAGCAATCCTCCCTGTATATTGCCACACAGCCCCCTTCCCTTGTAGAAGGTGCCACACAGAACTCCCCTTGTATATAGTGCTACACAGCCCCCTCCTTGTATATAGTGCCACACAGCCCCCTCTCTTGTATATAGTGCTACAAAGCCCCCCCTTGTATATAGTGCCATACAGCGCCCCCTTGAATTTAATGCCACATAGCCCCAACCCTTGTATATAGTGCTACATAGCGCCCAGGGAAACGTCACTTTGTGCCCCCATTCTAGACGTTAGGCACTGTTTATGCTCCCATATAGAAGTTAGGTCACCTGTTTCAACCCCCCTAAATTTAGTGCCCCCTGTAGATAGTGGCACACAGCCCCCCTTCCAGTTAGTGCCACACAGCCCCCCTCCCAGGCAGTGCAACACAGCCCCCCCCCCTTCCAGGTAGTGCCACACAGCCCCCTGGTAGTGTCACACAGCCCCCTCCTCCCAGGTAGTGCCACACAGCCCCTGTCCCTGCTAGTGACACACAGCCCCCCTCCCTGCTAGTGCCAGACAGCCCCCCACCCTGTAGGTAGCACCTTTGGGGTTCCCTCTAGGAGTGGAATCCCCAGCGTCAGAGCATTGCCGACACTCTGGCTGGGGATTCCGCTTCAGGAGAAGCCCCAGACGTCACTGTCCATATATGAACAGTGTTGTCAGGGACAACCCCAGAGCCATAGTCCCATGCAGAGCACTACTAGCACTCTGGCTGGTAGCAGGGGCATAGCCCCCACAGTATAATGCCCCCCATGGTTGCCCCCACAGTATAATGCCACCACACAGTATAATGCCCCCCATGGTTGCCCCCACAGTATAATGCTCCCAATAGCTGCCTCCACACAGTCTGATGCCCCCCATAGCTGCTCCCACAGTTTAATGCCCCTATTGCTGCCCCCACAGTATATTGCCACCCAAAGCTGACCACCACAGTATAATGTTCCCATAGCTGCCCCTACAATATATACCCACCCATAGCTGCCACATACAGTATAATGCCCCCATACAGTGTAATGCCCCCCATAGCTGCCCCATATGGTATAATGCCCCCCATAAAGTACAATGCCCGTCATAGCTGCCCCTCGCAGTATAATGCCCCCATAGCTGCCCCATACAGTATTTTGCTCCCCATAGCTGTCCCATACAGTATAATACCCCCATACAGTATAATGCCCCCTCAGCAGCTACCATATGAGCCCCCTCCCATACCCAGCATAATGCCCCCATATGCATGTACCTAATAGAAAAATAATAACATAATTACTTACCTATCCCCGTTCCCACGACGATCCTTCTCATAATCTGCACTATGCTGTGTGTGACTTGGTGCAGACAGGCACGATGACATCTCTACATCGCACCTGCCTGCGCCGAGCCGCTCGCGGCACAGTGAATGCAAGCAGTGAAACCAACGCTCCAGCATTGAACCCAACTGAATGTGCGTCCTGTAGACGCAGATTCAGTTGGAAGCGGGACCAGCGCTTTCAGTGCTGTGTGGTAATGGGTGCCTCAGGCTTAGGGGCCCGGTCGCAGTTGTGACTGCTGCGACCCCTATAGCTACACCACTGCCTGGGACACTGCTCTGCTCCTGGCAAGACTGTCCAGATATGTATAGTGCTACACAGCTCCCCTCAATGTATATAGTGCAACACAGTGCCCCCCCATTGTATACAGTGCTACACAGAGCCCCCGCTGTATATAGTGCTACACAGCATCGCCCCCCCCCCCCCCCCCCCCCAATTGTATGTAGTGCTACATAGCCACCAAAAGAATAAAATAAAATTGTACTTACAGATGGAGCGGTGCACAGCCTCTGGGCGGGACGCATGTGCAGACCAGCGTGGTGAAGTGACGTCATCACGCCGGCCTGTACAGGGATTCTTCCCAGTGCCTTATAGCGTATAGTATTCATCTGTATCTGCATCCTGAGGATGCAGATATAAGTGAATGTGGCCGTTTCTTGCTCCTGGCCTTATGACGGGAGCTTGGCTGGGACAGCTAGGACAGATCCTTCCCTTACAACTTGCCCACTCCCTGGTCCTAGGAGGAAGTTGTCCCGTTTGTGCAGCAGTACCAACGGGAGGGACTCAAGTCCAACTTGTGGAAACTCAAGACGATCCACAAGATCATCAGAGCTAAGGACTTAATGGAGTCTCTTCCTGGGCTCCCTGCCACCCCTGTAGAGACTGTACGGACTTCTACAGTCTGTGGCTTCTAGGAGGATAACCAATGGGCACAAGCACTTGTCTTGGATAACCATTAAGGGGGGGTTGCACACCTGCAGCCTGTGCACTACCTGGTACTTTCACGGAGGAGACAACTTTGCACCTCTTCGGGCAGTACCCATTGGCTTAGGGTCTATTGAAGGGGCATTACTAGGAAAGACTGGGCCCCATAGCAAACGTTTGACTGCCCCGCCCCCTGGGTGCCACACACAGCCCCTCCATGCAGATAGTGCCAGAGCGGTCTCGTTGATCGGCACTCGTTGTACTGGCCAAAATAGGCCGGTGTAAAAGTACCTTTAGTCAGTATCTTCCTCCTCGAGACTCTCAGGGCAGCGCAGGCAGGGTAGGCATGCCCGGCTGACTCGTGAAGTAATAATAATCTCCACCACGCAGACTTACGAGTTTTGTAATAAATCGTTTGCTGCTTCCCCCCAGCAGGATCACTCGGCTAGGGGCGTCCGGTGTGCGCTGGTGGAGGCCTCCTGACATCCTGCTTACATTGTTCCTTTGTTAAGTTCTGTCACATTTGTCACCATGTAAAAAAAATTTTTTTTTTTTAAATGCTGAATTTTGTTGCTTTATTGGAAGGCATGAAAAGAAACCACTTAGCTTCCAGCGACATCAGTGAAACGCGTGGGGACGTGATAAATCCCGAGGGAACTACAATTCTTTATCAATTTATTTGTCATTCCAGGGCTGTAAGCGGAGATTTCTTTCTTATGTAAATTAAACATCCAAATTATTTATTTGTCATTGTGTAGGGCCTGAAGCTCAGTGGAAATTATTGTGCGGACTAAAATAAAATAATTCTAAGGTAAACACGCCGCTAAAGAGGATAACGCATAACGCTTCTCTTGGTTTCCTGATCCTACTAAATTCTGGACATTAATTCTGATCCTGGATTATTAGGTTCTGGACTATTAGAATTCTGCTTGATACAGTCCATCCACGAACCGAAATTCTGAGATCCAAATAACCTGGATATTTTTGCAGAAATGTCTGACTTTGAAGCTTTGAGATGCTCCACTATGGTTCAAAAACAAAGATTCCCGCTAAGGCTTTTCTCCAAAAAGAGCAGCCAAGAGGCTACAAGGTAGAGGGTGGGAAGAACACCCCTTCCCCCATCTACCTCATTATTAGGACAGATATGTAGATAAAAATAAAAAAAAATCATATGTCCTATATGACCTTCACTAGACATCTTTCCAATGGGGAGTCTTCCAGAGATAGACCTGATGACCACCAGGACCAAGCCAAACGTAGTTAGTTCTGTCCCTTAATCAGGAACAGGCCGTAAGAACCTACATGTGTGTATCACTGGCATCTGCCGACAGTGCTAGTCTCAGGGGTCCCTGCAATGAGACAGAATAGACAAAGCTTCTATTGTTACCATCATTCCCATTTGGCTGAAGAGGATGCCAGTCACGGGCTGACACGAGCCGTGGCAGCGTTCTCTCTGCTCGTCGGGTGACATGTCAGCCTGACCAGAGCCGTGGTGTCACCATAAGAACGTGACGCCATGGCTCTCCCCTGCTTGGGTTATGCGTCTCTGTAACGTCTATGGTCGCTGACCACGAAATCCTTCCATCCAGTCGACGCCCTTCTCTCCAGAGATGTGTGCACATGCGGCCGTCCTGATCCACAGTGACAACCAGTGTGCGGTCGCGAGCTCAGTTAGCCTTGGAGCGCACACTGGTGTGAGATTGAGCTGATTGCTTCCAGAGCACCCTGGACTATAATAAGGGCTCTGCCCCTTCCTATTTTGCCTGAGCGTTGTTGTCGTACCCTAGTCTGTCTATGCAAATGGTCTCCTCAGTGTTTTCCAGTTCCCAGTGTTCCCCGTTCCTGCTACCTGTAACCTGTATCCCGCACTATCCTGGTCAAGTGGCGTGTTGAGCTGAAGTCGTGCTGTGCTGTGTTCCACGCCTGTCCTGCTACACCACGCCTGGCGCCGGCCTGCTGCCTAGTCCCTGCCGAGCCTGTCTTGCTACTGTCTGAGCTTCCACAGGTACCTTATACGAACTATAGACTTTGACCTGTGTCCTGTTGGCCAGCTGCCATACCATCAAGGCGGTACTGCCCAGTGGGTCCACGTACCCCTCGTGACAGGCTCCAGTCTCAGAAACGGGACTCGAGACATCACTTCTCCTGGACCTTAAAGGGGTGGTCACACCATTGAACTGATTCAGCACCGGGCTATTTTGCGCCTTCAGGACCAGACACCGTTTACCCATTTTTAGCCGTTAACGGCTGTAACTTTTTTTTTGGGGGGGCTAGCGACGTGATTTTTGAGACATCTTTATGTAAACAATGCTGGTTTCTTTTTGTTTTATTATTTTTATACACATCCTTTATGCTATTTTAGAATTCTTAGGCTTATAGTTTGAAAATCATAGTAAAAATAATGTGCTTTTTTGCTTTGTAGTTATTTTTTTATGGTAATAATATCGTTTTATCCTAAAAATAGACCTTTTATATGTCATCATCATTGTTGAGTGTACATTTTGAAATATTACATGTCTATTTTAGGATAATAGTGTCAGGGCTAGCGTTATGACAATAGTTGGCATGAGGAGTGTTTTTTTGGGGTGGGTATTTTATGTGTATTTATTCTTTGATTTATTTTTGCTTTTATTTTTTGTTATTATGGTCTGTCCCTCAAGGGTCAGAAAAGAACTTTGGATGACGTTATATATATATTTTTTTTTATTATTATTTTACACCAAGTTTTTCCACTATAACTGGAGCTGCACAATTCTAGATTACTAATAAATCTAAATTTTTGATTTTCTAAAATTGCCATCCCAATTCTCCCCCTCTACCTCCTTCCCACGCCCTACAGGTGATCATTGCAGGGAGAGACAATGAACTTCTTCTCTTTAGATATCCTTTAATGTCCCTTCCAGAATAATCCTGTCTCTTAGTTCAAGTTTTCCTCTACATAGATTTTACCAGATTTAGAAGTATCAACCCCAAGGAGGCTCCTGTAATCCATTCCTTAATCTTCTTCTTGAAGAATGGATTTTATGAGGCGTGAAGAATGAGGTAGCATTGATATCACAATCAGAGGCCACAAGAGGATGGCATAAGAACCGGAAACACTTAAAAACTAAATTAAATATCGAGATACAAAGCGTCAAATCAAACAAAGAAATGAGACTTAAGTCCCGTGAGTGCTAAAGAGGAGATGTTGGGTCTTGTATCCATGTAAATGGCAAGTGCTATGCCTGGGGCAGGAGGGCAGTAGGCTGGTACCTAAATTGCAGTGTTTTATAAAGCATTGTAAACTTAGGAACATTGAAAGAAATGACTGTAAGAAGTGGACCAGCTTCGTCCAAAAAATTCCTGCCTGTTCATGGTCCATTTACAGGGGCACAGGTTTGGCGCTGGCTACACTGAGGTGTAGAGTCTAAGGGATCTCCTCATTCTTCAGCCTTGAACACCCACAAAGGGGGATGGTCTTTCCTGGTCAGATACCCAGGTCGCAGTCCCCAGAGTAACCAACGACAGGTGGCAGATACGCTGCTAGGAGCGTCCGGAGCAGATGAGGAGACCAGGAAGTCATGACTAGGGTATTGTAGATTCCTTGGGGGCCTGCAGATCGCTAACTCCAAATCCCAAACCTCCCGAAATAACTCTAAACACTGAGTAATGATGGAAAAATAATGGCCACAACAGCTTCTTTATTAAATATTCAACATCCAAAGGACTGTCCCAATATAGGTCTTGGATGGCCCAATTTGCACTTCCAAAAATACTTGACTCCTCAGTTATGTCGCGGCAACTTGCGGTTTGACAGATCTGTCCGGGCACTGCCTTCCGGTTCAATTAGAAACTGTTGGGTGGTGCCTCCTGTTCGTCGACGTGCCAGTTATCGCCACTTGTCGCAAACTGAGAGGGACAGAATCCTTGTACTGAGACCTTGGTTTATCACTCCGGCAGATCACTACGTGACTAGGCTGAGATGTCAGCACTGTTCAACGTTGTGTGTCTCGGAGGTTGGGAGAACAACAACGAACGAGAATGACAGCAAGAGGTGAACCTCTACGCAGACGGATCCCTCTGATTGGAAGAATCTGATTGGAGCGTAGTGATCCAATCTGTAGTACAAGTGAAATTAGATGTCACATCCCGAGCCTGGGGTGGCAACCAGTGCTGACTCAAACCATCAGAAGGGGTATGCATGACATTGGGCTACAAGCCAGAAGTCCAGTTACAGATGTATCATTGACCACATGCCACCGTTCTCAAAGGCTATCATGGTGCCCAGCAAGAAGGCAATAGAGGCTGGAATGGAGGTCTATCCTCTTCAGCGATGAGTCCCGCTTTTGTCCCGGATGCAATGATATCCAGAGATTGGTCTGGAGACCACATGGGCAATGCCATGAAGAGGCCTTCACAAGGGAATGTCACATTGGTCCTACTCCCGGGATTATGGTGTGGGATGGCATAATATTCAGCAGCAGGACTCCTCTAGTCTTCATTTCAGGTACGCTAATAGACCAACGTTACATTTCTCCAAAGTGTCCCAGAAGCCGTTTTACAACAGGACAACGCCAGGCCGCATGTTGTTCATGCTACTGTGAGCAACCTGCATGGTCTACACGTGCTACCATGGCCTGCAGCGTCTCCGGACTTGTTTCCCAGTGAGCACATCTGGGACATCATTGGTCGGTAATTGCCAAGGGAGCTGCCAGCATCCAAACTTAATGATTTGCGTGCCCAAGAGTATTCAGCGTGGCATAACATTCCTCAGACAACCAGTAATAACCTCATTGATAGCCTGCCACGGCCTGTAAGTGCGTGGATTTTTGTGCGTGGTGCTCATACTCGATACTGAATAAATCAAGCTGTTTGGATTATTTTGTTTCCATTGCTTTATCATTTGCATATCATTAACATGTCGATCCATCCTATGATTTCCACAATTCTAAAACTTTTTCTTCTTGGTGTTGCACTTTTAATGTTGAGGAGTGTATATAGTTACTGCAATGGAGATAAACAGACTCTTCTATCTGAATACATTTTATTAAAGGGCTTTCCATCATTCTGCCAATCGGCTGGGGCCCTGGGAGTTGTACCCCCACTGAAACACATTAATGGCCTATCATAATATAATATAATATAGCACTGTATATTCCTGGAAAACCCTTTAAAGTTAGTGAATAGAGTTTAATATTTCAATGATTGCTTATGAACGCTCGTACGGCAAGGTCATTGTCCTTGAAGGCCGGACTCACAAATAATAGGAGTTATTTTCCTCTATTGAAGCTGAGCAGAATGAGCGATGATAGATCACATCAGAAAGTAGGCTACAGTGATTTACAGCTTGAAAGCCTCATGACATACGAGGAAGCAGGACGGGGACAGTCTACCCCTCACTCTCACATCTCATAGGGTGAGTGATGGGACTGCGGAAGGTCAAACATTCAGGACACTGCCTACAGCTGGTCCAAGTATGAGCTGACGATACAAAGGAAACTTTGTACCCCCTCAGCGACCTTAACACTGAGAATTAATTAAAGAGAATAATAAAGGGAACCTACTACACACAGATAGAGGGATTTTTTTAATGAGTCAGCCCTACCAAATTCAGTGCAGGACTGGTGTCCCAAAGCTTGTCCGTGCCTTGCAAAATAAATAGTGTATCATTATATGAGATTTACTGTTTAGCACAATTACAATAAGACAATTCTTGGACTAAGGGAGAGATGACGGATGGATGGATGGAAGGATGGATGGATGGATGGAAGGATAGATGGATGGAAGGATAGATGGATGGATGGATGGATGGATGGATGGATAAATAGATAGATAGATGATAGATAGATAGATGGAAATAGTAAGACTTTGTCACTTTATTGTGGGAGGAGGGCTGTCACACCGAAGAGGCACAATTTTGGGGTCTGAATGTTCATAAAAATTTTGGCTATCTGTGATTTTTGGCTCAGGTATTCGAAATAACTGAAGAAGAACTGAGGAAGAAAAGAAAGAAAGAAGGAAAGAAAGAAAGAAAATAAAAATTTAAAGGAAAGAAAGAAAATAAGACGGAAAGAAAGAAGGAAAGAAAATAATAAAGTGAATAAGTGTGTACTTTATTAGCCCATATGTGCGACATTTCCTCCCTCCATACTGGGGCCTTTCTTAAGCAATAACATGGTGCATCAAGTAAATATAAATAGTAGCCCACATATGCTAATACTTATATGGACACATTAGAGAGAGATTTTTGTCTATGTATCCCATCTTTTCAGACTAGTTTTGAGGTGGTTGCGATACATCGACGATATCTTCATTATTTGGTTAGGCACCGGTGATGAGTTTAAGCCGTTTCATCTATTTTAGAATACTATTGACCCTGAGGTGAAATTCAGTTTAAAGCGATCTAGAGATATGATAGTTTTACGTTGAAGGTTGCCATCTAGGCACAGACTTGAATGTTAAGTAGACATATAAAACAATTTATTAAGATATGATAGCTGCCATTTGAGGTAAATGGTCAATTCTTTGTCCTACAGCCAATTCTTAAGCATGAAGAAGGTTATCAGTAATGGATATGGACAGAAATTTAAACCCTATGGCCGGGAAGTTTATAGATGGGGTTATCCAATGGAATTGATTTTGCGACACAAAAAGGAGGTGGAAAATATAGATAGATCTGCCTTGCAGTCTCATGTTAGGGACAAGACCGGTCGTTATATCAGTAGACAGAAGCAATTATACTTGACAGCACCAAAACATTTCACCGGGGCATTTGCATCATTGATCATGTGTCTCCATTAAGACAAGGAGTATATAGGGTGCAAATACTTAAGAACTTGAGTGGTTCTATCATCTTCACACTAAAACCCAGAGGATTAAATGTGGATTTTAAAATCAATAGTGTACATTAGGTTAGTGACTTGCCCTCTTACCCTGCAGGTACTGTTCCGACCCTCTGTATTGTAAGGTGGTTTTCTTAATAAGAATATATGAATATAGAATGAAGATGTGTTGATACACATGGATTGGAATTGGATTAAGTTGGGTGAGCCTGAGTGAGATATATGTACATTTTTTCACCTATGTTTACACTGATTCATTCATTCGCCATTTTTGAATGTGTACTGTACGCTTTATAATTACACTTGGGACTTTATTCTATTCATTATTAACATGTATCGTATGTGAATTTGTGTTTTTTATGACACATTACTGATGTAATTTTTATTCATTATTTGATTACATTGTTGATACTATTAATATTTAATTGATGCTATGCAATCACCTGGTTTCATATCGCTGATGTAATTCTGCCTCCTGATTGGTGAGTGGCTCCATTCCCCGCCTACACTGTATCCAATATATATAACCGAACATCAAGTTATTTTGCTGTTTTTAATACACTTTTTCACTGGTATGAAACGTTTTACCTGCATGAGGTTGATATGATCTATGTTACACACTACTTGAATTTTGTATATTTAAAATATATTGTATTTATTTCACTTGATTATTTGATTGACGCAGGTGGGTATATACCCCGCGCATTTTGTATATCACCTTTCTTGAGAAAGGACCTGTGATAGGGCTGAAAAGTTGCAGCATTGACATTGATGAATTAACCACTTTTTACATTTTGTTTAAATGCTGGAGTGATACGAGTTCTTTGTTCTTCTACTTACCTGGTGGACCCTCGATAAAGGTTGAGTTTGCAGAGCACCCTATCTTTTACTCGAAGTGCTGCTTTTTTTTCTACTAGATAGATAGATAGATAGATAGATAGATAGATAGATAGATATGAGATAGATAGATAGATAGATAGATAGATAGATAGATAGATAGATAGATAGATAGATAGATAGATAGATAGATAGATAGATAGATAGATATGAGATAGATAGATAGATATGAGATAGATAGATAGATAGATAGATAGATAGATAGATAGATAGATAGATAGATAGATAGATAGATAGATAGATAGATAGATAGATATGAGATAGATAGATAGATAGATAGATAGATAGATAGATAGATAGATAGATAGATAGATAGATAGATAGATAGATAGATAGATAGATAGATAGATAGATAGATAGATAGATAGATAGATAGATAGATGATAGATATGAGATAGATAGATAGATAGATAGATAGATAGATAGATAGATAGATAGATAGATAGATAGATAGATAGATAGATATGAGATAGATAGATAGATAGATAGATAGATAGATAGATAGATAGATAGATAGATAGAATTACACACTTGTTGTGATCTCATCTGTATCCGCTGGTTTCCCTTTTCTGATCATTGATCGGCTCAGTGTATTGACTTGGATTGATTATATACTCTTCCTAATTATCTTGTGCAGGAATCTCAGTCAACTGTCAATTTTTTTCCCCCCAAATTGGGGAAAAAAAGTGGAACGAGTATGCAGAATTGATTTGTGTTTTTCATTGGCGGGATGTCAGTCCTCGTGCTGCTGACCCTCCCTGTGACCTATTGATGAGGCTTTTTTATGGAAATTCATAAGATTTACCAAAGTTCCCTTCAAAGGAGAAGCATGGTAGGATATTGACCAGGACTCAAGGTTACGCCGTTTAACCCGATCAGTCCCAGCCGCTGCGGTTCACAGAGCGATTGATGGAAATCATTTCAAGTGTGTGCGAGGACGCTGCAAGAGATAAAGGGACTGTGCGGGTTATAGGAGGAGAGTGACTTCAGATATACGGCCAATGTTCAGCGGCCTCGCCAACCACAACGCAGATATAACTTCGACCCTTCCTGCCGCAGACATTTTTTTTTCTCTTTTTCTTTTTTTCCTCCTTCCAACAGTCATAACTTTTTTATTTTTACGTCGACATAACTGTATGAGGGTTTTTTTCCTTTTTGTGGGACGAATCAGAGCTTTTAAGGGCAGACATTTTTATGGCGTTCACCATGGGGTAATAATGACGTTAACTTTATTCTGCGGGTCAATGCAAGTCTAGAGATACCAATTTATATTGTTTTTGCTATTTTTTGGTGCTTTTAACAAATGAGAAATATAGTCGGAATATTCTGAGACCTATAACTTTTTGAATTTTCCGATGGGGTGATGTGAGGGCTTTATTTTTGCGGGGGCGATCTGTTGTTTTTATTAATACCATTTTGGGGTACATATGACTTTTTGATCACGTTATTTCATTTTTCATAGGGCCCCTGACTGCCATGACAACCTATCAGCAACCCGTGATCACGTCATGGAGGGGTCGATGGAGTGACAGAGGAGTCCCACAACTTAGAAACCGTGGTTGCTAATGACCCCAGCATCTAAGAGGTAAAACGGCCAGATCAGAGTAGGAGCAAGGTGTCAGCTGACACCCACCGCATATGGACCGGGCGCAACTCGTGAGCCTGCTCCATACTCCCCACTCCTGACTATGACATACATTTACATCAAATGTCAGCAAGTGGCTAAAGGGGATGTCCACATCATAGTACCATATTACAGACTATATATAGAATGAATCTTTAGATGAAAAAAAACTGAGTAACTTTGTATGTACATTACATTACTTATTCTGTACTGATCCTAATGTATAGCCTGTGTTACACTCCGGAGCTGCACTCACTATTTTGCTGGTGTGCTGGTGGAGTCCCTGTGTACATACATTACATTACTTATCCTGTACTGATACTGAGTTACAGCCTGTATTATACTCCAGAGCTGCACTCACTATTGTGCTGGTGGAGTCACTGTGTACATACATTACATTACTTCTCCTGTACTGATCCTGAGTTACATCCTGTATTATACTCCAGAGCTGCACTCACTATTCTGCTGGTGGAGTCACTGTGTACATACATTACATTACTTATCCTGTACTAATCCTGAGTTACATCCTATATTATACTCCATAGCTGCACTCACTATTCTGCTGGTGGTTTCACTGTATACATACATTACATTACTTATCCTGTACTGATCCTGAGTTACATCCTGTATTATACTCCAGAGCTGCACTCACTATTCTGCTGGTGGAGTCACTGTGTACATACATTACATTACTTATGCTGTACTGATCCTGAGTTACATCCTGTATTATACTCCAGAGCTGCACTCACTATTCTGCTGGTGGAGTCACTGTGTACATATATTACATTACTTATGCTGTACTGATCCTGCGTTACATCCTGTATTATACTCCAGAGCGGCACTCACTATTCTGCTGGTGGAGTCACTGTGTACATACATTACATTATTTATCCTGTACAGGTCCTGAGATACATCCTGTATTATACTCCAGAGCTGCACTCACTATTCTGCTGGTGGAGTCACTAAGTACATACATTACATTACTTATCCTGTGCTGATCCTGAGTTACATCCTGTATTATACTCCAGAGCTGCACTCACTATTCTGCTGGTGGAGTCACTGTGTACATACATTACATTATTTATCCTGTACAGGTCCTGAGATACATCCTGTATTATACTCCAGAGCTGCACTCACTATTCTGCTGGTGGAGTCACTAAGTACATACATTACATTACTTATCCTGTGCTGATCCTGAGTTACATCATGTATTATACTCCAGAGCGGCACTCACTATTCTGCTGGTGGAGTCACTGTGTACATACATTACATTACTTATCCTGTACTGATCCTGAGTTACATCCTGTATTATACTCCAGAGCGGCACTCACTATTCTGCTGGTGGAGTCACTGTGTACATACATTACATTACTTATCCTGTACTGATCCTGAGTTACATCCTGTATTATACTCCAGAGCTGCACTCACTATTCTGCTGGTGGAGTCACTAAGTACATACATTACATTACTTATCCTGTACTGATCCTGAATTACATCCTGTATTATACTCCAGAGCTGCACTCACTATTCTGCTGGTGGAGTCACTGTGTACATACATTACATTACTTATCCTGTACTGATCCTGAGTTACATCCTGTATTATACTCCAGAGCTGCACTCACTATTCTGCTGGTGGAGTCACTAAGTACATACATTACATTACTTATCCTGTACTGATCCTGAGTTACATCCTGTATCTCTTTATTTTATGTAAAAGTACAAAACATATCATACTCAATAATCAAAACAGATTATTATACCATACACATTACTATACACATTACAATACACATTACTATATACAAAAACAAGCCAGACCAGGCCACACACAACCCACGCGTCCGATATTCCCTCACCAACATACCATATTATAACAAGAAATAAAACATATACCGACCTTATCAACCAGGGGCCAATCACTGATACACAAGAAAGAAATACTAATAATAATAACAACAACAACAACAACAACATTACTACTAATAAACTAATAATAATAATATAATAACTGAAACCATCTCTAATATAGACTATTATATATATATACAGTCAAGGAAATAAGTATTTGATCCCCTACCAACCATTAACCCCTTAGTGTCTAAGCCTGTTTTGGCCTTCAGGACCAGCCCCATTTTTGCAAATCTGACATGTGTCACTTTATGTGGTAATAACTCCAGAATGCTTTTACCTATCCAAGCGATTCTGGGATTGTTTTCTCGTGACATATTGTACTTTATGATACTGAAAAAATTTTGTCATTAAATTCAATATTTATTTGTAAGAAACGCCAAAATTTAGAGAAAATTAGCAAAAATTAGCATTTTTCTAAATTTTAATGTATTTACTTGTAAAACAGATAGTAATACCACACAAAATACATACTAGTTTATATTTCCCATTTGTCTACTTTATGTTTGCGTCGTTTTTTGAACATTCTTTTATTTTTCTAGGACGTTACAACGCTTAGAACTTTAGCAGCAATTTCTCATATTTTCAAGAAAATTTCAAAAGGCTATTTTTTCAGGGACCAGTTCAGTTCTGAAATGGCTTTGAGGGCCTTATATATTAGAAAGTCCCCATAAATCACCCCATTTTGAAAACTGCACCCATCAAAGTATTCAAAACAGCATTCACAAAGTGTTTTAGCCCTTTAGGCGTTTCACAGGAATTAAAGCAAAGTAGAGGTGAAATTTACAAATTTCATTTTTTTTCTTCAAAAATTCATTTGTAATCAATTTTTTCTGTACCACAGAAGGTTTTACCCAAGAAATGCAACTCAATATTTATTGCCCAGATTCTGCAGTTTTTAGAAATACCCCACATGTGGCCCTAGCGCGGTCATGGACTGAAACACAGGCCTCAGAAGCAAAGGAGCACCTAGTGGATTTTGGGCCTCTATTTTATTAGAATATATTTTAGGTACCATGTCAGGTGTGAGGAGGCCTTGTGCTGCCAAAACAGTGGAAACACCCCAAAAGTGACCCCATTTTGGAAACTATACCCCTCAAGGAATTTATCTATGGGTATAGTTAGCATTTTGAACCCACAGTTTTTTTGCTAAATTTATTTGAATTAGTATGTGAAGGTGAAAATCTACTTTTTTTGTGAAAAAATTAGGAAATGTTAAATTTTTACAAGGAATAAAGTAGAAAAAACACCCCAACATATGTAAAGCAATGTCTTCCGATTATAGCAATACCCCATATGTGGTAATAAATTGCTGTTTGGACCCACAGCAGGGCTCAGAAGGGAAGGAGCACCATTTGGATTTTGGAGCTCTGATTTTACTGGAATGGTTTTCAGTGCCGTGTCGCGTTTGCAATGCACTGGAGGGAAGAAAACCGTGGAAACCCCCCAATAGTGACCCCATTTTGGAAACTATACCCCTCAAGGAATTTATCTATGGGTATAGTTAGCATTTTGAACCCACAGTTTTTTTGCTAAATTTGTTTGAATTAGTATGTGAAGATGAAAATCTACTTTTTTTCTGAAAAAAGGTAGCCATTTTTAATTTTTACAAGGAATAAAGGAGAAAAAGCGCCCCAACATTTGTAAAACAATTTCTCCTGATTACGTAAATACCCCATATGTGGTAATAAACTACTGTTTGGACCCACACCGGGGCTTAGAAGGGAAGGAGCGCTATTTGGCTTTTGGAGCTCAAATTTTGCTGGAATGTTTTTGGGTGTCATGTCGAATTTGCAAAGCCCCTGAGAGACAGAAACAGTGGAAGCCCCCCAAAAGTAACCCCATTTGGGAAACTACACCACTTAAGGAATCTATCTAGGGGTATAGTGAGCATTTAGGCCCCACACGTCTTTTGCAGAATTTATTAGAATTAGGCCATGAAAATTAATATCAACATTATTTCCACTAAAATGTTGAATTTTTTCAATTTCACAAAGGATAAACGAGAAAATGCACCCCAACGTTTGTAAAGCAATTTCTCCCGAGTACGGCAATACCCCACATGTGGTCATAAATGTTTTTTCATTAGAAAGTAATTAACCCTTTACGAACTGATTCATGTTTTGCTTTTTCGTTTTTCCTCCCCGCTTTCCAAGAGCCACTACTTTTTTATTTTTCTGTCAATAGAGCGGTGTGGGGGCTTATTTTTTGCGGGACGAGCTGTCGTTTTTATTGGTACCATTTTTTGGTACGATGCCATATCGGTGGACATAAACGGCTGTTTGGGCACGCTGTAGGGCTCAGAAGGGAGGGACGCCATTTGGCTTTTGGAGCGCATATTTTGCTTGGTAGTAGCTCTGGCGTTTTGCTGGTATTTCAGTTTATAATGTTGGGGCACATGTAGGCTGGGCAGAGTACATCAGGGGCATAATAAGAGGGTATAATAATGGGGTAAATAAATAATAATCCACAGATATGTGGCCGGTGTCGCACTGATAAATGGTGCCCGATCTTATCCGCTTTTGGAACACTCTGCACATTTTGCATCGCCATAATCTGGGAGCCGGAACTTTTTTTATTTTTTCACCACCGGAGCCGTGTGAGGGCTTATTTGTTGCAGGACAATCTGTATTTTTCATTGGTACCATTTTGGGGTACATGCGATTTTGTTGATCACTTTTTATTCAATTTTTCGGCAAGCAATGTGACCAAAAACCATCAATTCTGACAATGATTTTTATTTATTTTTGACGGTGTTTACCCTGGGCTATAAATGACTATTATACTTTATTCTGCGGGTCGGTACGATTACGGCGATACCATATGTATATACGTTTTTTTATGTTTTGCAGCGTTTGAGCAATAAAATAACTTATTTAGAAAATAATGTATTTTCTGTGTCACCATATTCTGAGAGCCATAACTTTTTTATTTTTCAGTCAAAAAAGCTGTGTAAGGGCTTGTTTTTTGCGGGACGGGTTGTAGTTTGTATCGGTACTATTTTGGCGTACATGCGACTTTTTGATCACTTTTTATTACATATTTTGTGAGGGGTGGTGACCAAAAAATAGTGATTCTGGCATTGTTTTTCGTTTATTTTTTTTGCGGCGTTCACTGTGCGGGAAAAATAACATTATAGTTTTATAGTTGGGGTCGTTACGAACGCGGTGATACCAAATATGTGTACTTTTTTTTACGTGTTCATTTTTTTTCCTATAATGAAATACTTATTATAGGAAAAAAAGCAGTTCTTGTTTATGTCACTTATAACTTTTATTTTTACACTTTTTTTAAAACATTTTTATTCTTTTTTTTACTTTTTTTACTTGTCCCACTAGGGGACACTTAGACTTGCAGCTCTGATCGCTGCTGGAATACATTACACTACACACGTAGTGTAATGCATTTCAACTGTCATTGTGACGAGACAGTCACACTGACAGGAAGCCTACGACGACCACCCTCGGGGTGGTCCTCATAGGCTTCTGTACATGGCAACCCGGAAGCCATTGTCTGGCGTCCGGTTGCCATGGGTACCATCGCCAGCCCCCGTGATTTCACATGGGGGCTGCCGATCGGCGCTAAAGACCTTAATTGTGGCGTTCAAAATCGAGCGCCGCAATTAAGGGGTTAACTGCCGATATCAGCGGCGACAGGCCGCTGATCGGCAACGGGGAGAGCAGGGCTGACACCCTGCACAGTTAACCGCTGCTGCGGTGTAGCGCCGCGCGGCGGTTAACTGTCAAAGCACTGCCGTAACTGTACGTCAAGGTGCGCGAACTTACTGCTCACCATGACGTACAGTTACGTCATGGTGCGTTAAGGGGTTAAGAGTTCAGCCTCCTCCAGACCAGTTACACGCTCCAAATCAACTTGGTGCCTGCATTATAGACAGCTCTTACATGGTCACCTGTATAAAAGACTCCTGTCCACAGACTCAATGAATCAGTCTGACTCTAACCTCTACAACATGGGCAAGACCAAAGAGCTTTCTAAGGATGTCAGGGACAAGATCATAGACCTGCACAAGGCTGGAATGGGCTACAAAACCATAAGTAAGACGCTGGCTGAGAAGGAGACAACTGTTGGTGCAATAGTAAGAAAATGGAAGACATACAAAATGACTGTCAATCGACATCGATCTGGGGCTCCATGCAAAATCTCACCTCGTGGGGTATCCTTGATCCTGAGGAAGGTGAGAGCTCAGCCGAAAACTACTCTGGGGGAACTTGTTAATGATCTCAAGGCAGCTGGGACCACAGTCACCAAGAAAACCATTGGTAACACATTACGCCGTAATGGATTAAAATCCTGCAGTGCCCGCAAGGTCCCCCTGCTCAAGAAGGCACATGTACAGGCCCGTCTGAAGTTTGCAAATGAACATCCGGATGATTCTGAGAGTGATTGGGAGAAGGTGCTGTGGTCAGCTGAGACTAAAATTGAGCTCTTTGGCATTAACTCAACTCGCCGTGTTTGGAGGAAGAGAAATGCTGCCTATGACCCAAAGAACACCGTCCCCACTGTCAAGCATGGAGGTGGAAACATTATGTTTTGGTAGTGTTTCTCTGCTAAGGGCACAGGACTACTTCACCGCATCAATGGGAGAATGGATGGAGCCATGTACCGTCAAATCCTGAGTGACAACCTCCTTCCTTCCACCAGGACATTAAAAATGGCTCGTGGCTGGGTCTTCCAGCACGACAATGACCCGAAACATACAGCCAAGGCAACAAAGGAGTGGCTCAAAAAGAAGCACATTAAGGTCATGGAGTGGCCTAGCCAGTCTCCAGACCTTTATCCCATCGAAAACTTATGGAGGGAGATGAAGATCCGAGTTGCCAAGCGACAGCCTCGAAATCTTAATGATTTACAGATGATCTGCAAACAGGAGTGGGCCAAAATTCCATCTAATGTGTGCAAACCTCATCATCAACTACTAAAAATGTCTGACTGCTGTGCTTGCCAACAAGGGTTTTGCCACCAAGTATTAAGTCTTGTTTGCCAAATGGATCAAATACTTATTTCTCTGTGCACAATGCAAATAAATATATATAATTTTTTTTTTTGCAAAATCTCTTTTTATTAAACTGGTACACAAAACATACAAGGGAAGACATCATACGATACAATACAAGTCAGGTATCAGGGTTTGCAAAATGAAAACAAAGCAAGAATACAGGTCTTGGGTATCATTACAACTCTCTGAAAATGACGTCAGATAGACATCGCAAAGGAAACAACATCCTCACAATACAAGCTAACCCACAAGAGACCCTGAACTGACATGCATCTCAGTAAGAGTACAAAATAGCTAAGACATAATACAGGAAAATAAGAACATGGTAGTAGCATCCTCCGGTGTCACGCCTTTATGTCACATTGCCACATTACAATGGTTGAAAGTATGCAAATAGGACTCAACTTGACTTGAATTTAAAAGGTCTCTTAATTCATAACATGACGTGAATAACAGAATTGTGCTGAGTTGTGGAGACAGTGTTTATGGATATCTTATGACCCCCCCACCTCCCGGACCAGCCATGGTTTCCATATTTTCAGATATCTCTCCCTTGAATGGTCTATCCAGGCAGCCATTTCCTCCAATCTACATATCTGCTGCATTTTATCTAACCATATCTCCACCGTCGGTGGGTTAGACTGTCTCCAAAAGGTAGGCACTAGCAATTTAGCAGCAGAGATCATGTGGGTCGGAAGACTGTGTACAGATGGCGTAAAATCAGGTATTGGCAACCAGAGTAGTATCAGTGCTGATGTTAGTGTAATATTTGTGGAACAGACAGAATTTATTATTTTTTCAACCCCCCTCCAATAGCTTAATATCTTGGGGCACGACCACCAGATGTGAAGGAAGGTGCCCGGACCCTCTCGGCACCTCCAACATAAATTATCAGAGACTAAACCTATAGAAAATAGGAAGTCCGGAGTTCGGTACCAACGTGTTACCAGCTTGTAGGAATTTTCTTGTATACGTACACACTTAGAAAACCCCTGAGCGGCTTTCAATATAAACCCTACTTCCTCTTTGGAGAGAGACAAGCCCAAATCCCTTTCCCATTGTCTCACAAAATGAGGTTTTTGCGAAGATGTCTCCAATAGAATGCCTTTATACAATTTAGACAGAACTTTAGACGGGGTGGCCGGTAATAATATGTAATTTTCTAGCCAGGTCGGGTCTACTTTTAATGGAGGTGATTGAGCTTTGAACATACCAATGGTAGTTGTATAATCTGCCATTTGTAGTGCGTTTGGTTGCTTCAGATCCCGTCCCTTAAAAACCGATTGCAAGTCGGGCGGCCCATCTAGTTCCCACAATTCAGATACTTGTACCTTATTTAAGCACCTCCAAAAATCCGCTGTTCTATCGGACGGTCTACCCAAATATGAGGGCAAGACACTCAAAGGAGCAAGAGGCGAGAGGAGCTGTTTTGACATATTCAAGGCTTTTGCCGTGTGGCACACCGCCATCGTTCCCTTAGTGATTGGGCTCAAGTATCCCTTTGAGGAGTACGAGGCAGATCGAACCCATAGCAATCCCAACATCTCTGGTCCCATGAGGGATCTTTCCATAACCACAGACAGAGAGGTATTACCCCCGTCTGCCAGTTGCGTCCAGCGGGCTAAATGGTTCGCTATAAAATAAGTTTCCAGATCCGGTAAGGAGATGCCCCCTTGCTCCTTCTTTTGTATCAGGAAGGAGTATGCTAGTCTGGATCTCTTAGAGCCCCATAAAAAGGAAATGAATAGGGATTTGAAATTCCTGAAGTAGCTCTTCGGAACCTCTATAGGTAAAGCACACACCAGGTACGTAATCTGCGGAAGTATATAAGTGGCGAGTAAGTTCTTCCTACCAAACCACGACATAAACGGGATTCTCATGGATAACAATTGCTTACGGATCTTAGCAAAAAGGGCTTTATAATTGAGACTAAAGAGCTCCCTCAGGTCAGCAGGAATCATAACCCCCAGAAATTTTATAGCCCCGGATGGCCACCTGAAGGGGGTGCAATTTTGCAGTTTAAGAATGATCCGGGAGGAGACATTGATATTTAACGCTTCCGACTTGCTAAGATTTATTTTGAAGTTGGAAACGAAACCAAACTTATCGAACAGCGTCAGTAGGTGCGGCAGAGCCGACAGTGGGTTGGTGATAAATAAAAGGAGATCATCAGCGAATGCTGCAATTTTATGCTCTACCGCCCCTACCTTCAATCCTCTAACCTCTTCATGCTGTCTAATATATAATAACAGTGGCTCTAGGGCCAAAATAAAAAGAGCCGGGGAGAGAGGACAGCCCTGTCTGGTGCCATTTTTTATGAAGAAAGGGGCTGACAATATTCCATTTACTCTAATTTTGGCTGAAGGCTTTGAGTATAGGGAGAATATGGCACTTATAAAGGGCTGGGGAAACTTAAATTTTTCTAAGGCACTTTGGATAAACCTCCAGTCGACCCTATCGAAGGCCTTTTCAGCGTCAGTTCCTAAAAGGACAAGAGGAACCCTCTTCCTTCGCGCGAGGTGTATCGCATTAATAACTCTAGTGATGTTATTCTTCCCTTCCCGCCGCGGAACAAAACCCACCTGCTCTTCTGCTATCAATTTCGGTAAAAATTTAGCTATTCTGCTAGCCAGTAGTTTGGCCCACCACTTCACATCTGTGTTTAACAGTGAAATCGGCCTATAGCTTGCACAGTCATCAGGACTCTTTCCTTCTTTTGGAATGAGAGTAATGAAGGCTTCCAGAGCCTGCGGCGGGAGGGAAGAACCACTCAGGAGAGAATTACATACCTCCAGAAAGTGTGGGAGAAGTATGCTACTAAATTTTTTGTAATACGTGATGGGTAGTCCATCTGGCCCTGGACATTTCCCCGAGGGTATGCTCGTTAAACTGGTCTGCAACTCTTCTATCGTGAAGGGGGCCAATAGGGATGTATTTTCACTATCTGATAATTGGGGAAAAGTCAGTTTGCTGAGGAAAGACCGAACCGCCACTTCTCTGTCTTCGTGTGCTGAGGCTAATGAACTCGCTGGACCTTGAGCGTCTAGATTGTATAAGTTAGCGTAGAACTGTCTAAAGGCTTCGGCCACTTGAGGAGTGGTAGAAACCCGCTGACCCGAGGCAGTCTTAACAGAGGAAACAAAGGATTTCTCCGTTTGAGTCTTGAGCATTTTGGACATCAATTTTGAGCCCCTGTCCCCATGTAAATATATACGACATTTGAGTCTCTGAAAGGCCTTTGCTGCCTGTATATTTAGCATATCTTTAAGATTATGACGGAGGGAGTCCAATTCCTTGCGTAATGGAGCTGTCAGAGTTTGCTGGTGCAGTCGTTCAAGAGCCGAGATCTGCGCCAGCAAAGACTGCATTTTCTTATTCCTATCCTTCTTCAAACGAGAGCATAATGCAATGAATTCACCTCGGATAAATGCTTTATGGGCTTCCCATATTACTGGTACTGTTACATCAGGTGTACTATTTAGACAAAAATATTCCTCCAATTTCGCACCCAAGACCCCCGTGTGCACCTCATCTGAGAGTATCGTGTCATTAAGCCGCCAAGACCAAGATCTGACCGGCAGATCTCGAACATGTATTGTAGCCAGCACCGGGGCATGATCTGAAACTGTAATATGCCCTATGGAAGTTGACTGCAAATTCGAAAGGCACGGCGTAGACATAAAGATGTAGTCTAGTCTGCGATATACTTTATGTCGATGTGAATAAAATGTATAGTCTCTTTCCTGTGGATGGGAGAGACGCCATACATCCGTTAGCTGGCAGTTATATAACATCAATTTAAGTTTGTGCATAGCTCGATGAGTGAACACACGGGCGGTCGAAGTAGAGTCGAGATCAGGTTCCAGCGCCACATTTAGATCCCCTCCCACAACTGACATCCCCTCCCCAAAACTCTTAAGTATACGTAATGTCTTAAGCAACCACGGAATCTGTTTATCATTGGGGGCATACAAACATGCTATAGTCATCTTGGTGTTGCAGAGAGAACCCTTAAGAAAAATATATCGGCCTGCCGGGTCAGCCTTTGAAACTTCTACTTTAAATGGAAAATCTTTATGAATACCTACAGTCACACCTCTAGAGGCCGATGTATGGGTACTATGGAACCACTGGCTGTACGAGGACAACGGCAAGCGGGGTAACCTCTCATGGCGGAAATGAGTCTCCTGCAACATCAAGACGTCCGGCTTATCCTGTTTAAACATTTTGAACACCTGAGACCTCTTTTGCGGTGTCCCAAACCCATTTACATTCAGTGTCAAGAAAGTAATCGGGGCCATGACCCATTCAGAAAACAATTAGCTTCATAATACAATGTAGGCGTGAACACCGGAGGGATGCAAAACACACATATAACTATATACAAAAGAAAAAATAGAAAAAGATGTAGTGAGGCAACGACATTCCATAGGCAAAAAGGTATTAAGGGGGAACCTCCTATCCCACAGAGGATGTCCCTTGTCTTAAGATGTCGTGGCCCGACTACAGAGTTGCAAGGGGGGTGAAACGAGGAAACCAACCTCATTCAATGTTAAGAGAGAACACAGACTTCCATATAATCTACAAATCTTGTGCCATAAAAGGAGGGTGTACGTGCTGATGAACATCATAACAACACAATGACAGGGCATAAATCTTATAACAACTTAGCCAAAAAGTAAAGGATATAAAGTGGTCAAATCCCCTCTAGCGGGGGCCCCGAACGGGCTCATGGGGCTTCCAGTTGCTGTCCAAACCCTCTCCTTGTGTTGCTACGTGGGGCCTTAAACTTCCGGGGTTTCTGCCAAGTGTGCGGATCAGGGACCTCGCATGTCGGGACATCTCGCTGTATCGGCATCCAGTCCGGTATGTCGATTTTCTCCATGCCTATTTTCGGCCAGGCTTTAGCGAGGTCTTCTGGCGTCCTGATAGTGATCTGTCGACCCTCCCTCAGGATCGCCAGGCCGAACGGGAACAGCCATCGCATGGGTATCTTCCTTAGCCTCAAAGCTTCGGTCAAGGGCTTCAGCAGCCGTCTTTTGGCCAGGGTGCTGGCAGCTAGATCCTGGAAGACCAGTATCTTGCTATCCTCAAATGCCAAGTCGGGAATCACTCGTGCAGCCGAGAGAATGGCAGACGTGTCCAAAAAATTGAGCAGACCGCAGATAACATCTCTGGGAGGTTCGTCTCGAGATGGCTTAGGTCGTAATGCCCGATGGGCTCTCTCAATAATGACCTGCGCCGCTTTTTCCTGTCCCAGAATGGTCGAGAAAATGATCCTCACTGTTGGCAAGATCTCCTCTGTGGATACCGTCTCTGGGATGCCTCTCAACCTGACATTTTTCCGCCTGCTGCGGTTCTCCTGATCCTCCAACTGTAGGTAAGTATGATTTAGATGGGAGACATGTGAAGCTACTGCACCTTGCACGGCCTCCACTTGTTGCATAATGGCGGATTGAGTGTCCTCCAGTACTGCCACTCTTTGCCCCACATGCTGTATGTCCGCTTTAATGGAAGACAGTTCCTTTAATACTGGGGACATCGCGCTAGCCAATGCTTTTTTCAAGAAAGCTCTAGTGATAGGTAATGGATCTGACCCACCTCCAGCATCAGAGTGCGTACAGGAGCTCTCTTCATCAGAATCATCGTCGCGGCTTATTTCCGGCGGGAGTGATTTCTCCGGCGCCATCTTGCTTTTCCCGGCCGGGGAGAGATGCTTTTTATGGAGGAATTTCTCCATCTCCGACTGCGTTTTACCGGTTTTCGGGGTCCCCCGGGAGTCACACGATTTGTCCCGACTTGTACGGACCATTATCGTGTAATTAAAAGCCCTCCAGCCGTGGAAGTCTGCGTCTCAGTGAGGAGCGCCGGGATCAAGCGACCATCTCACAGTGCGGTTAGCTCCGCCCCCCCAATATATATAATTTTGACAATGTTATTTTTTTAAAATAATCTATCTCTCACTGGTAAAATTAACCTAGCCTAAAAATTCTAGACTGTTCATGTCTTTGGCAGTGGGCAAACTTACAAAATCAGCAAGGGATCAAATACTTATTTCCTTCACTGTATATTTTTTATTTTTTTATTTATTTATATATATATATATTTTTATCACACAACTACTAGCTAACTCTCCCTAACCATCCTTATCTACCCCTAACCACCCTAGCCAGCATCTCGCCTCATGTCCTCCCGTGTCCGCATAGTCCAGATGCTGGCCCCTCCACCACACCCGACTCCCCAGCCCAACCTCTCGCCCAATGTCTTCCTCATGTCCGCATAGTCTAGGGTTGGGCTAGGCACACACCACACCCCCCCAACCAATTTTTTTCCCCCATCTAACCCTAATCTAACAGTTTTTATTATATACAAAACTACAATCACCACAAATATATACAATTAACCACAGCAATCCTATCCAATCCATACCCGAAAGCACCAAGTTCGGCCGCTTGTAAGCCTTACTTCCTGTCAACTAAAAAAAAACAAAAATTCTACTGTTGCATGCCAGCCCACCACCAGAGAGAGAGAAGGGGAGAGCCCCCCCCAGCACGCCCCCTCAGAGGCCGAGGTCCACGCCCACCGACGCACCATCCCGATCGCTTGCCCTATCGCCTTGCCCTACTGCTAGCCCTCTATCTTGCCTTGCAGAAAAAACTAACCCTATGCTGACCATCCCTTTCCCTATCCTGACCCTATTGCTTACTTTAAGAGGCCCCGGAGGAATGCAGACCCCTACCACCAGCGGAGCACCGGCGACAACCCCCCCTCCCCCTCATGGAAACTGGCACATTAGGGCACCCTAAAGGAGAAGCCCCTCCACAGGCGAGAGGCTCTAGATGCACCCAATCTGCCGACCTCCAAAGATTTAACCTTCACAAGGTCACCCAGGATGTTGCTAACGACCTCTTCCTTGAGAAGGATTTTCTTCTGCGTTGACACTAAGCACCGTGCATTCCATATAAAGTGCCTAACTACTATGCTAACTAAAAACATAGTGCACCGGTCCCTTCCATCAAGGTCTCTGAACACCCCATAGGCCCAACCAGCATACAAGAGGCTGGTTAGGCCAGGCCAACCTATGGAGACCCCTACCCTTTTGTATACCTCTGTATTAAAGAGGCAAGAAAATGCTCCATGCTTTCCTGCATTCCGCCGCACTCCTCCCGGGGGCAACCCCTATCATCAGAGTTCCTGCACTTTAGATTGCCCCTCACATACAGTCCCCCATGGAAGCAATGCCAAGCCAGATCCCAAAACTTCTGGGGAATCCTCTTCGAATTCAAAAGTCTTAATCCCACCCCGAGGTCACTACTTGGGAAGTCTTTGAGCGCCAGGGGCTTCTGGAAGTGGGTCATCAGGACCCTCCTGTCAAGAAATTTTCTTGACATGGTCCTGATCTCCCACACTCCCAGACCCCACCAACGAACAACCTTCAGAACCAAGGTGGCATAAGCCGGGAGATGTCCATGGGGTGTACGCAGGTCTTTCACTTGCCCTTCTGTCTCCCATTCCTGGAAGAAGGGCCGAAACCACCCCCTGCAGGAGGATATCCACTAAGGAGGCCTCTCTTGCCAGAGGTTTGCCAGATAGATCTTAATAAAGGTGTTCACAAGGAACACCACCGGGTTAACCATACCTAACCCGCCTAGTGTCCTTGGTAGGTAAGTAACCTCCCTCTTGATTAGGTTAAGCCTGCTCCCCCATAACAGCTGGAAGAACAGGCTGTAGACCCGAGTCCAGAGAGGTTCTGGCAGAATGCACACACTGCCCAGGTAAAGCAATATGGGCACCAGGTAGGCCTTGGCCAAGTGAACCCTTTCCCTCTGGGTTAAGGACCAACCCTTCCATTGGTCGACCTTCTGGGCAACTAGATTCAGCCTAGTCTCCCAGTTTTTCTTGGGGTAATCACCTGGGCCATATTCCACTCCTAAAATTTTAGCAGACCCTTGAGGCTCTGGAAGGGTGTCCAGGAGGCCAAAACCAGGACCTCCTCCTCCCAGCCAGAGACTTTTGCACTTATCCCGGTTGATCTTGGACCCAGATGCCAACGAGTAACGTTCCACTTCCGACATCACCCATTCTGCCTCCCCTTTCGAGGAGACAAAGATGGAGACGTCTTCTGCGTACGCAACCACCCTCTGAGCGGCCTCTGGCCCTACCAGGCTAGCCCTGACTCCCGCCAATGGTCCACGATCAATCCTTCTGAGAAAAGGACCGATAGCGAACACATATAGCAAAGGGCTCAAGGGACAACCCTGGCGGACACCGAACCAACCTCAAAGGGGGTTCCAACCCAACCGTTCACTAGCGCAAAAGTCTCTGCCCAGCATATAGGGTCTGGAGACAATTTACAAACCCTTCCGATAGGCCATACCTCAGAAGGACCGACCAGAGGTAATCATGATTCACCCGGTCAAAAGCTTTAGCTTGGTCCAAGGACAGAATGTACCCCTCCCACCGACCAGAATTTCCCTGCTCCACTGTCTCTCTGACACTGAGGACAGCACTAAATGTACTGCGGCCTGGAACAGAGCAATGCTGGACTGGCGAAAGGAGCCGGGATGCAATCTTCACCAGCCGATTAAACAGTACTTACGCAAGAACCTTTCTGTCTGTATTGAGAAGCACTATGGGACGCCAATTCTCAATACAGGTCGAGTCTTTACCCTTTGATAAAATGATCAAGGGCAACCTCCTCATTGACATTGGCAAAGTACCCGAGGAAAGACACCCATTAAACACCTCAGTCAAGAGGGGAACTAGTGTTCCCTTGAAGGTTTTATAGAACTGGGATGTTAAGCCATCGGGCCCTGGCGATTTTATGAGGGCAAGCCCATCAATCGCCAGTCCCACTTCCTCCTCGTTGATCGAATCCATCAAAACACAGAGAGAGGGGTCTACCCCTGGTTCAGGGATGGTTTCAGCCAGGAAAGCCAACATCTCGTCTCGGTTTGGATCCTGCTTCCCCAAGAGGTGCGAGTAGAAGGATCTGACGACCTCCAAGATCCCGGATTTGGATCTCTTCAGAGATCCTGTACTATCAATCAGTCCTGTCACAACCTTACGACTCACTGACATCTTACAGTTCCTGTAGGGGTCGGGGGAGCGGTACCTCCCGAAATCCCTCTCAAAAACTAAAGATGCGTGCCTATCATACTGACACCTCCTGAGCAAAGCTTTCACCCCGGAGATCTCCTCCCCACTACCCCCGGTTGAGACCAGATGTTCGAGTTTCCTCCTCAGTTCCTGATATAGGCGGTACCTACTCATGGACCTGAGGCTCGAGAGCCTGCGGAAAAATCCTGCCACCCGGCCTTTAAACAACTCCCACCACTCAGACTTAGTACCACTGAGATCCAACAAAGGTACCTGGCTCTGAAGAAAATCCTCAAAAGCCTGTCTTATCTCCACTTCTTCCAAGAGAGTAGAATTCAGCCTCCATATACCTCTTCCCATCTAGAGGGACTCTGCAATGTTCAAAGAGAAAATAATCATACAGTCATCGGAGAACTCCACCTCAGCAATGGACACTGGCGAAGAGATGGCCTCCTCCTTCAAAAAAACCTGTCTATCCTAGACCTACAACTACCTCTACGATAGGTGAAACCCGAGTGGCCTGGGGTATGCCTGATGTGGATATCCACCAGGCGAGCATCGCTAACTATACTTTTTAATGCTACACTATCATAGGTCAATTTTTTATCTCCGGAACCTCCTCTATCTCGGGGCCTCATGACAGTATTGAAGTCCCCTCCAAAGATAACTTGTCGACCTGAAAAAAGGAAAGGCTTAATCCTCATGAAGAGACTTTTACGGTCCCATTTGCTCTGGGGTCCGTATATATTAATTAATCTTAATTCCTGTCCCCTTATGAGGACATCTAAGATCAAGCACCTCCCCATTTCTAACTCAATCATCCGTCGGCATGTTACCGGTGCGGTGAAAAGGACCGCCACTCCGCTGTAAGGCTCCGCCGCAGGAGACCAGTAGGAGGGCCCGCGTCGCCACTCCCTCCTATATTTAACGACGTCTGCCAAAAGTGACAGCCTGGTCTCCTGCAAAAACAAAATGTCGGCTTCAACTCGGCCAAGAAAATCAAAGGCTGCAAATCTCGCCCTATCTGACTTAATGCTGGCAACATTAATTTATGCCAGTGTCAACGGAGTGGGTGCCGCCATCATGGATGTTTGCGTTAGACGGCTTTCTTCTCCCCCCCCCCCTCTATCTGATGAGGATGCCCCTTCTTTGCCTCGCTTTTTGCAAGCTGAGGAGTCCATACTCACCACCCTATTCCCATCTTCATCCCCAAGTTCCGGGTCAACCTCCCCTTCTGGGGACAACGGCCCCTGCAGCAGGGGAGGCTCAATGACTCTAGGGCGCCCTACCATGCCCTCCCTCTTAGTATGAGAGGCTGGAACATCCACGAGAGCATGGTATCGATCAGTAGAGCGCACCAGGAGGGTACAGGATTTACCTTTCTGGGCCAGGGCGGGGCCAGATGTATTTGGCCCTTGGGTTTTGTCCGGTGTCCCTTTTGCTGTAGGCTGAGTCCTCTCCTTCTCCCCCACACTTTCATAGTGGGAGGACTGAGAGTCCCTAGCCCTCTGCTCCCTTTGGATCCTCCTCATCTCCTCGTTCAATTCGGCCTCCCCAGGGGCATCAGCTTCAGGGGGGGCATCCAGATCCGAATCAGAGGTCGTCCCAGTTTCCTGGAGCGCCCTCCGAATCCTCTCCTTCCTTCGCTTCTCCGCCCTTCTCTGGCGAGAAGGGGGACCCTTCTTTGCGTTCATCCCTTGCCCCTGTGCCCCATCATCTCTGCATGCACTCTCACCCATGGAGGACTCCCTCCTTTCATCCTCCGCAGAACAAGCATTGACAACCGAGCGAGGACACCGACTGAACGGGTGACCTTAGTCATCACACAGGTTGCAGCGAATCCGGTCACACGATGCGGCTAGATGACCAATCCCCCCACAATGAGCACACTTCTGCACCTTGAAGCCTGCACTCAAATGTGAGGGGTCGCCACACCGGTGATACAGCTTTGACTGCCCCTGGTAGAAGATAAGGATCCGATCTCTTCGCAGGAAAGCAGACGATGGCATGTGGGACACCATTTGTCCCAGACGCCTTAGTTTAACCATGAACGTCCAGGCCCCTGACCAGATGCCAAACTCGTCTAAGTTCTTCCGTGGCATCTCTACTACCTCTCCGTACCTTCCCAACCAGGTCATGATATCAATACAAGAGAGTGACTCGTTACGGGTAAGAACGGTCACTCTCTTGGGACTACTTTGGCGAGAAATTGCTTGTGCAACAAAGTCTTGCCAGCCAGGCTTACTTATCCTGTACTGATCCTGTTTTACATCCTGTATTATACTCCAGAGCTGCACTCACTATTCTGCTGGTGGGGTCACTTTGTACATACATTACATTACTTATCCTGTACTGATCCTCAGTTACATTCTGTATTATACTCCAGAGCTGCACTCACTATTCTGCTGGAGAAGTTGTGGCGTACCAACATTACATTACTTATCCTGTACTGATCCTGAGTTACATCCCGTATTATACTCCAGAGCTGCACTCACTATTCTGCTGGTGGAGTCACTAAGTACATACATTACATATCCTGTACTGATCTTGAGTTACATCCTGTATTATTCTCCACAGCTTGCACTCACTATTCTGCTGGTGGAGTCAATGTGTACATACATTACATTACTTATCCTGTAGTGATCCTGATTTACATCCTGTATTATACTGCAGTGCCGCACTCACTATTCTGCTGGAGAAGTTGTGGCGTACCAACATTACATTACTTATCCTCTAGTGATACGCAGTTACATCCTGTTTTATACTCCAGAGCTGCACTCACTATTCTGCTGGAGAAGTTGTGACGTACCAACATTACATTACTTATCCTGTACTGATCCTGAGTTACATCCTGTATTATACTCCAGAGCTGCACTCACTATTCTGCTGGTGGAGTCACTGTGTACATACATTACATTACTTATCCTGTACTGATCCTGAGTTATATCCTGTATTATACTCCAGAGCTGCACTCACTATTCTGCTGGTGAAGTCACTGTGTACATACATTACATTACTTATCCTGTACTGATCCTGAGTTACATCCTGTATTATACTCCAGAGCTGCACTCACTATTCTGCTGGTGGAGTCACTGTGTACATACATTACATTACTTATCCTGTACTGATCCTGAGTTATATCCTGTATTATACTCCAGAGCTGCACTCACTATTCTGCTGGTGTAGTCACTGTGTACATACATTACATTACTTATCCTGTACTGATCCTGAGTTACATCCCGTATTATACTCCAGAGCTAAACTCACTAATCTGCTGGAGAAGCCACTGTGTACATACATTACATTAATTATCCTGTACTGATCCTTCGTTACATCCTGTATTACCAGACCAAGCTCTGTGCATATATTGAACATGCAGGGAATGCTGAGAAATTTAAGCTCTAAAGCAGAATTGTGAATGCAGCTCTGGAGCTTAATACCACAGGATCATTATTAGATTAATACATTGACATTTACAGTGACTACCTTTTAGATAAACTTACCTGCTTTTTATTTTCAGTCTTAGCTGCTTCTTAGCTCTTCTTCATTATGCTCCATCAATGACTCCAACTTTGCTGTATTATCTATATCAGAAAAGTTTAAAATTCACGTCCTGTCTTATACTGATAAGCTCATACTGCTGCTCTGTCTCTTCCCCATGCTTTACACTGCAGCTCTATTCTGATGAGATGAATAAGCACTGCCTCACTACAAGCTCAGCAGGAAGTAGGTGCATGGAAAGGCCAAGCGAGCATCACACCTTTAGATAAGCTGCCTCACAAAGTGGGTGTTCCTGATGGGTTAAACCCTTTCAAAATAGAACGTTTGGTATTGTACTTTAAATTGTTACATAATTTTTAAGTATTAACAATGAGTCACATGTAATACCACTCCTGACCCCATGGAGCGCGGTTAACCGGATTTTCCAATGAAAGACTCTTATGACATAAAAATCAGATTTCTCAAAGGTAGCAATGCTCTAATAATCTATTGGACATGGGCGGAGATCTCAGCGGCAATTATTGTGACTCCAACATTTTTTTAGCTATTACTGTGAAGATTTATATAGAAACATTTTAGAGCGCCACCTAGTGGTGAAAATATGTAGGTACGATCATTTTAATTTTTCTGGCTTGCAAAACACAAGTGGAACAAAGATGGTAAATATGCAAGAACCATGTTAATGACACATCGCATAATTATTTGGCATCTTGTGACTATTTTTAGGCGCCTGTAATTTCTTTATTGCGACAACTCTCAGAAGTAAAAGTAGCTTTTCTTTCTTTTTTGACACTTTGTAAATCATTGGTATAAAGGTAGATACATTGTAGGTGATTCCTGTCTTCTTGATGCCCAATGGGGTTTTCCCACTATGGATCCTTTGCCGTAATCTCCTCGACTCTGAATCCCGAGTCTCTGAGCAGCCTGGGGCGGTCTCATGAATGAAGCCGTCACATTTCATTATTCTCAATTCTTTCTATTTTTATTGTTGTAACAGAAAAATAACTACAGGCCGAGGAAGCCATAGGGGAAAGTACATTATGTATGATCACATAGAGGGCAAACATGAAGTCTATTATAAAGGATAGTAGTCAGTGTCAGAATGGGGTTCCTTGGGCCCACCAGAGGATATGATTTTGAGGGTCCACCCTCCCTCTATATAGAATATGTCTACTTTTTATTTCATCATAGTCTTTGTTGTTATCATTGTACACATCGGACATATCATCAATAAGGTCTAATAGGTCATTATTGGGAATCAAGTCATGAGAAATAGACCCTAGTGGCAAGTGATTGCTCCAAAGTCACCTCCAAATGGGGTTGTCTTCTGCTGGACATTGAGCCTGGGCCCACCGGAGGATACCCAGTCCAACCCTGATAGCAGTGATAATAAGGCAGCCATACCCTACTGTAGAGATGCTGCCCCCCACAGGTGGGGAAGGTATTGGATATAATGAGTATGATGACACTTGTTTTAGTGCAGATAAGAGGGCTATGTGGTGGACAGTTGGGAGGTACTTTGGTACCATGTTTTCTATCACATTGTGTGAACAGGATTTTATTAAGATCCCATTCACTACTCCGTAACACTGTAACATTTGGCTGCTGTGATAAAATGTACCCACACAATGCTGGTGACCAGCGCTTTTAGGGGTGTCCAGTCTTCTACAAATCAAGCTTAATCTGTGTATTATGAAAAGTTATGCAACTTTGTAATATACTTTTGGTTCCGATTCTTCATCATTTTCAAGATCTCTGCTTGCTGTTGGTGAATTCTCATTTACATCCAGCAGCCAAAAACTGGTCCTAAGACTTCTCACAGGCTTTTTTTTTTATTTTTTTACAATTGTATCGTCTAGAAAATCATCTGTGAGCTAAACAGGCTGCACTGATGCATTTTACCTGCACATTGTAACAAACTATCAGCACAGGAGAGAGATCTGTGCTGATGATGTGTTTACCTCACAGAGGATTGTCTAGGCTGGATACAATTACACAACCCTCAGCTGTGAGAAGTGTTTGGTGTGTACAGGTTTTTAAGTCTCTAGATGTGAACAAGTATGCTCACATTCACTGAAAGCAAGCAGGGATTTGGCACTTATCAGAAGAATGGGAGTTCTGTGACCTTTTTTTGTTCATTTCTCTTAGCGTTAACATTATTGTCACCAGACGAAGTTGATGCATGTAATATCACCATACTGATGCCGCCATGATATTGAATAAACGGATGCCAACCTTTTTTCCCCTTTGTCTCGGCTGGAAGCAGAGCCGGTCTTAGGTTGACTGGTTTCCTGTTCGGTACTTTCTATGGACGCCCACCCCTTAGGATTAACCATATAATGTCCATATAATATAATCATCTAGTGCCCAAATAACACTGCCCGTCAGTTCCTATATCCAGTCAATAGTAGATGCTCCACCAGCTGATGAGAAGACGGAACGACTTCTGGACTCTTAAGTACTGAACATGATCCTTTCTGGCTCCGTGAGGGCAATTTATGAAGACTGGCGTTTAAGTTTGGTAAACTGCGCCACATTTATTAAGAGTCGAAAGCCTCTCAATAAATGTGTCGCATCTTTTGTCCGGGCGGTGCTCCCCATTAGTGACAGTCGCCACGTGCCATCCATTCTTCCCATAAAATAAAAAACAACATACTCACCTAACCGCTCCTCTCCTCTGAGTATCTTCATCATTACGGCGCCACTCGTACAAGGTCCTGACGCAGAGTCCAGACCTTATATGCGATGCAGCACTTGAAGGTCATCTGTGCTGCGTCGCATACAATATCCTGACGCTGCCCGACATCATTACGTTGTATGAGCCGCGCTGGAGTGATGAGGGAGGAATTTTTTTTTATTTTTTTGTTGGGGTAGTATGATCCGGGGGGGCAGGGTACGAGGCCCTGCATGGGTCTCTACTATGCTACGTCCCATAGAGAGCAATCTACACCAGCTCCTAGATTTCCACTAGTTTTCTGGCGAAATCATTAAAAAAATTGTCGGATGATGTGGTCTCGCCCCCTTTCCAATGCCACGCCCCTTCGCACAAAAGTGGTGAGGGTGGAGTATAAAGTTCGACTTTTGGGCCCTTTCTATGCCAGAAAACTGCTGTATAAGGTTAATAAATTGCCGCCATGGTATTCTCCATACATGACCCGTTCATCTGTTCGATCTTCATATTGGGCCCAGTAAGGCCAGCGATATAGGCAGTGGCGTAGCTTTAGGGGTCGCAGCGGTCGCAGTTGCAACCGGGCCCCTAAGCCTGGGGGGCCCACGGGCCCCCGCTGCCATACAGCAAGCTTAAATACATTTTCTATGATGTGAAGCCGGCACTTCCTGGTTACGGTCACATGGTACACTTAGTGTACCATGTGACCGTGTTGTCACGTGACACGTCTTCCAGCCAGTGCAGTGGAAGAGACGGTGCGGAGGACTCCAGGTGAGCTGCAGAGTCTGTAATGTATTGTGTTGTAATGTAATGTATTGTGTTGCCTTGTAATGTATTGTGTTGTGCTGTTTGCGGTGGAGAGGGGGGCCCGTTAAATTACAGCCCCCCCTCCTCCTTCCACCGCAAACTGCACAATACATTACACACTGTTGGTGGCGTCCCCCTGGGGGTTCGTGTGGAGACATCCGGGGGGGTCGCAAGTCACTCACTGAGGTCCCGGTTCCATTCACTGCTTGTGCAAGGAGCTGACGTCTCCTTTATCCAGCATTCACTGTGCGCCTGCCTGCACTGAGTCACTCATAACACACACCGGAGGAGGCGAAGGAACGGGGATAGGTAAGTAATAATGCTATTTTTCTATTATGCACAGATGGGGGCATTATACTGTATGGGGGGCTGATATGGCAGGGGGCCATTATACTGCATGGGAGGCTGATATGGGGGCATACTGTATGGGACGGATATTGGGGACAGCTATGTGGGGCTGATATGGGGAGAATTATACGGTATGAGGCTG
Source organism: Rhinoderma darwinii (assembly GCF_050947455.1). NCBI lineage: Eukaryota > Metazoa > Chordata > Amphibia > Anura > Rhinodermatidae > Rhinoderma > Rhinoderma darwinii. The sequence continues at coordinate 12,745,675 of NC_134687.1, read as the reverse complement.
TTATGGGGGGGCATTATACTGTATGGGGCACTTATGGGGCATTATACAGTGTGGGGGCAGCTATGGGAGCATTATACTGTGTGGGGACATTATACTATGGGAGCTGTTGGGCAAGGCGTCTGGGCATAGGCACGCGCAGAGGTCTGATGATGGTGGTGTTGGGGAGGGGTAGGGGGGGCCCAAGCTGAATTCTTGCACATGGGCTCATGAGCCTTTAGCTATGCCCCTGGACATAGGCCTATTAGTTTTCACACAACCTTCCAGCCAATCATACCACCGCTCCCAATTCTTTTTGACGGTAACCCCCTCCATGTAATATGATCGTCCCGCTCATCAGGCCACAACACAGTGAGCAGCGTCTCCGTTGTTCATCTTCCCTCAAGACGGAGCGGACATTACGAGAGCGTTCCTGTATCATCGCTGTGTGAGATCTTTCGGCTTCTCAGGCTACGTCGGAGAGAGAGGCGAGCGAGAGGGAAGAATCCACCTGGGTCTTTGAGAGATCTTGAAATAAGAGCAGATGTCTAATTCAATTGAAATGGAATGAAAGGGAAATTTGGTTTCCTGAGAGACAATGAATTGATGCTCTTGAAGCCAGACGGGAGCGTTTACTGAGCTTAGATAAACTTTGCACATCTGGAATTGTAGTGTTTGTGAAGCGCAGTTGGAGTAGAGGAAGACAGACGCTACAGAGGGACGTTATTCTCCATAACAGTCATTACTTTGTGTTCCGTGCTTGTAACGCAGGCTACAATATGTCAGTGAAAGCAGAAAATATCTTGTTCGTAGCAGGCGGCACCAATAATAAACCTTCCCAGCGGGATTCCTCCAAGGAAGAGAAAGATGGAAGGAGCAGTAGTGACAATCCTTTCCTTAAAGGGGTAGTTCCATCTTGGACATTTATGGCATAGCCACAGGATATGTTACAAATGTTCGACAGACCACCTCTGGGACCCGCACCTATCCCTAGACCCGCGTCCTACCTTGTCCCACTCCCGCTGCTCTCCGGTCACTTCGATGTACAAAAGCGCTGTTTCCGTAACTCCCATAGAAATAAATTTGAGCCACAGAAACAGCTCAGTTTACCATGCAATGTTATTTCAGTAACTCCCATTCCCTTCGGTGGAAGTTCCAGAAATAGCGTTTTCATACTCCCGACCACGTCGTCTTAAAGAGGCTCTGTCACCAGATTTTGCAGCCCCTATCTGCTATGGCAGGAGATAGGCGCTGCAATGTAGATTACAGTAACGTTTTTATTTTTAAAAAATGAGCATTTTTGGCCAAGTTATGACCATTTTTGTAGTTATGCAAATAAGGCTTGCAAAAGTCCAAGTGGGTGTGTTTAAAAGTAAAAGTCCAAGTGGGCGTGTGTTATGTGCGTACATCGGGGCGTGTTTACTACTTTTACTAGCTGGGCGTTCTGATGAGAAGTATCATCCACTTCTCTTCACAACGCCCAGCTTCTGGCAGTGCAGATCTGTGACGTCACTCACAGGTCCTGCATCGTGTCAGACGAGCGAGGACACATCGGCACCAGAGGCTACAGTTGATTCTGCAGCAGCATCGGCGTTAGCAGGTAAGTCGATGTAGCTACTTACCTGCAAACGCCGATGCTGCTGCAGAATCATCTGTAGCCTCTGGTGCCGATGTGTCCTCGCTCGTCTGACACGATGCAGGACCTGTGAGTGACGACACAGCGTGATCTCTCGAGAACACGGCTGTGTCTGCACTGCCAGAAGCTGGGCGTTGTGAAGAGAAGTGGATGATACTTCTCATCAGAACGGCCAGCTAGTGAAAGTATTAAACACGCCCCGATGTACACACATAATACACGCCCACTTGGACTTTTACTTTTAAACACACCCACTTGGACTTTTGCAAGCCTCATTTGCATAACTACAAAAATGGTCATAACTTGGCCAAAAATGCTCGTTTTTTAAAAATAAAAACGTTACTGTAATCTACATTGCAGCGCCTATCTGCTGCAATAGCAGATAGGGGCTGCAAAATCTGGTGACAGAGCCTCTTTAAAGTGGCCGGAGAGTAGCGGACAAGGTAGGACGGTGGTCGGGAGCCCCCTTCTAGAGATTGGTGCAGGTCCCACCCTTATCAAACATTTATGGCATATCCTGTGCATATGCCATAAATGTTCGAGATGGGAAAACCCTTTAACTGTAAACAGAAGCGGGGGACTGGGGCGGAACCCTACATCTGCTCCTCTCAGGAACATAAAGGGATCAAGATGTTCAGATCACGTCTTTCCAACAACTTCTGGTGAAGCTTCTGATCCTCTTTATTTTAGAGTGCCAGTAAACTCCTTCCTTTTTGTGCATTTGGGCCCGTAATACGGTGCGCAGTACAGAACTGGTGTTTTGTGTGTGTGGCCTATTGAAATGTATGACCACCATATTCAGAATTTGTTTCTTCCTGAAATACTCCATTGAGTGTATTCTGCAGGGCATAAGACTTATAGTAACCGCTTTTCTACTTGGGTGACCACTATTTGAGTACATGTCGCTACATGCACAGAAGTGGTCGCAGTAAGTGCTATATATTTTTAATGCTTCTCCATGCTCACAGGCTTAAGAAATCATTCATTTAGCTTGGGGATGAAAACAAGTAAGACAAGGAGGGAGATGTGCTGGAACAAGTTCTTTGCTATCCGTCTCTACTTTTTAGAATTGATTTCAGGGGGTCTTGAGATGTGAAATGTATGGCAAACCTCAGCAAGTTTTTATTCTATATAAACCCCCTAAATAAGCGCAGACCCCTTTACCCCTATAATGTCTCCATTACGGAGCCATCACAGTATCCCCCATAAACATTGCCAGTAGTGTTCCACATAAAAATAAATACTGGCAGTAGAGAGCTCCCATATAAACAGTGCCAGCCTAGTTTCTGCTTTCACGCAACCATAGAAATAAAATTCTGACAGCCTGAAGCCGCCACTAGGGGGAGCTCAGTACATAAATATTTATACAACTCTCATTGAAATTAATGGGAGCAGTATAAATACAATTGCAGCTGGCTCCCCCTAGTGGCAGAAGCCGGTACCTAGCAGCCTTTACGGGAGTAGATGTGCCTGCTCTTCCGGGGGTCGAACAGAGGAGGCAAATATGATTTGTAGAAAACTTAGGATAATAGGAGGGGTCCCAGAACTGGGATAAGTGTCGTTACACACGGATGCAGATATTTTTCTATGGAGGCAAGTCTTGACCGATTTTCTTTGGCTGGAAGTAGAACTTACCTTGTTCCATTTGCTATGGAGGACACAGCACCTATCATTCCGGGGCCATGTTTTTAATTCTCTCCCACCGGACACACAACCCTGAATTACAATTTTCTGTCACAGTAAATGAAACATTTGAAGGCAGAAAGGCGACATTTATTTCTCTGAAGAAAGCCTCTTCTTGCCTATAAATGATGGCAGCCCAGAACTTTGCAGCAGAGGTCACCTCCTGTTTTGGTTTCTGTTCAGATTTCACATCTCACCAAACATTTATCTTGTCTGGGAACATGTCATGCTGCTCGTGTAAAAGCCACACTTTCTGGTTTCCTGTCATTCTCGCCTCAGCCTGGTGAGAAAGGAGCTAAGTGAAGCTAAGTAAACACTCATTAAGGCTGCATGATGAGGATATACATGGAAATGAATTCTGAGTTAATGCAGCGTATTATCTCCTCTAACAGGGGTTAAGCTCATCCGTGACGCTGCGTGGGAATAGGGCAAACAAGACACTTGAAGGAGGCAAAGAGCAGATTGCGATGGATAGGAGACAAGATTCCATCAGATTGCCCTTGATTTGCTCTAGAATTCTAGTCTCCTTTATATAGTGCCAGAATATTCTGTAGCACTGTGCAAAGAATATAATTTACAAGGTCAAGATGAATTAAGATTTCTAGTGTTTGAGGTTTATCTTCAACTACGGATGTCGATATCTTTAACTTGATTCTGAAAACTTGCTGCAGCGTGATATCACACAACCAAAGCCATTGAAAAGTCATTGAAAAAGTCAAGAGATCTAGCCATTGTTAAAAGTCAAGGTAAAGATGGCTACATCTGTAATTGAAGAAAATAATATATGTATGTATTTAATCATTCACTGAATTCTATGGGCAGATGAATTAGACAGGTTGGCGATTCGGCAGGATCAACTAATTCATCTCGAATAGGAAGTTTATTACTTTAAAGGGTGACTACAACAAAAAACTAAAAACTTGACTATGCATGTGAACCCTTAAATCTATAATGGGGCATAGTTTTTTGTGCTCCAGACTGCCGCCTTCAGCTTGTAGTTGACAGCTACAGCCATATTAGCACTTATAAGGGATAGTGACTTTTTCAACTGTTCATGCAGAAGGTATTTTTTCTTCCCTCTTCCTGTTCTTCCAGGCAGTCAATCATCACTTTATTGACAAATACTCCATAACAAACCCTATTTTACCAAATTTATTCTTGGTGCTATCAACTCTTGTTCTACATCAAATTATTTTTCAGAAGTACCTTGCTGCAGCACAAACCTTCTCCGATTCTCTGTGTATAATGAAGACCATACATGGATGAACAACTACATTGTTGCCCAAATGTCTGTGTATGTTTGGTAACGTAGCAGCATCGGGCCACATCTAATGACTCAGCACTAAACTGAGCTACATCATGCAGAGTCAAATCCACACATAATAGACTATAATGTACATGAATTAATTCATCACAAATCATGTAAATTTACTAAAGATAAAAAAAAGAAATAATGGTGCGGTAATTAACAAAAGACCCGCTGTGTATCACCCAGCACAGTAAATATATATAAAAAAGGAGAGCATCTTATTTGATCAGAGCTTTCATCTACCTCCATGTGTTCCCTTTTTACAGCTCCTTTCATTATTTCTCTGGTCTGTAATTAACATTAAATCTCATTTGAACAGTACAGAAAATCTATATGGAAGAGAAGAAATTTAATGGTATTATCATTTTGTCTTACTATGAAAAGACTGCAGTGAATCCACCACAAATAAAATTTGCAAGTCTTCACCCAAGAACAAAACAAGGGCAAGGAAAAATGTACACGGTGGGAGGGAAAATTGAATTTCTTAAAGTGTGCCTGTCAGTCCTGTGAGGTGTAGTATAGAGGATCTGTCAGCTCTCCTGTGTGGTGTAGTATAGAGGATCTGTCAGCTCTCCTGTGCGGTGTAGTATAGAGGATCTGTCAGTTCTCCTGTGTGGTGTAGTATAGAGGATCTGTCAGCTCTCCTGTGTGGTGTAGTATAGAGGAGCTGTCAGTTCTCCTGTGTGGTGTAGTATAGAGGAGCTGTCAGTTCTCCTGTGTGGTGTAGTATAGAGGAGCTGTCAGCTCTCCTGTGTGGTGTAGTATGGAGGAGCTGTCCGTTCTCCTGTGTGGTGTAGTATAGAGGAGCTGTCAGCTCTCCTGTGTGATGTAGTATAGAGGATCTGTCGGCACTCCTGTGTGGTGTAGTATAGAGGAGCTGTCAGCTCTCCTGTGTGGTGTAGTATAGAGGAGCTGTCAGCTCTCCTGTGTGGTGTAGTATAGAGGATGTGTCAGCTCTCCTGTGTGGTGTAGTATAGAGGATCTGTCAGCTCTCCTGTGTGGTGTAGTATAGAGGAGCTCTCAGCTCTCCTGTGTGGTGTAGTATAGAGGAGCTGTCAGTTCTCCTGTGTGATGTAGTATAGAGGAGCTGTCAGTTCTCCTGTGTGGTGTAGTATAGGGGACCTGTCAGCTCTCCTGTGTGGTGTAGTATAGAGGATCTGTCAGCTCTCCTTTGTGGTGTAGTATAGAGGAGCTGTCAGCTCTCCTGTGTGGTGTAGTATAGAGGAGCTGTCAGCTCTCCTGTGTGGTGTAGTATAGAGGATCTGTCAGTTCTCCTTTGTGGTGTAGTATAGAGGAGCTGTCAGTTCTCCTGTGTGGTGTAGTATAGAGGAGCTGTCAGCTCTCCTGTGTGGTGTAGTATAGAGGATGTGTCAGCTCTCCTGTGTGGTGTAGTATAGAGGATGTGTCAGCTCTCCTGTGTGGTGTAGTATAGAGGAGCTGTCATCTCTCCTGTGTGGTGTAGTATAGAGGAGCTGTCATCTCTCCTGTGTGGTGTAGTATAGAGGATCTGTCAGCTGTCCTGTGTGGTGTAGTATAGAGGAGCTGTCAGCTCTCCTGTGTGGTCTAGTATAGAGGATCTGTCGGCTCTCAGGTGTGGTGTAGTATAGAGGATCTGTCAGCTCTCCTGTGTGGTGTAGTATAGAGGATCTGTCAGTTCTCCGGTGTGGTGTAGTATAGAGGAGCTCTCAGCTCTCCTGTGTGGTGTAGTATGGAGGAGCTGTCAGCTCTCCTGTGTGGTGTAGTATAGAGGAGCTCTCAGCTCTCCAGTGTGGTGTATATAGAGGATCTGTCAGTTCTCCTGTGTGGTGTAGTATAGGATAGCTGTCAGCTCTCCTGTGTGGTGTAGTATAGAGGATCTGTCAGTTCTCCTGTGTGGTGTAGTATAGAGGATTTGTCAGCTCTCCTGTGTGGTGTAGTATATAGGAGCTGTCAGTTCTCCTGTGTGGTGTAGTATAGATGAGCTGTCAGCTTTCCTGTGTGGTGTAGTATAGAGGAGCTGTCAGCTCTCCTTTGTGGTGTAGTATAGAGGATCTGTCAGTTCTCCTGTGTGGTGTAGTACAGAGGTTCTGTCAGCTCTCCTGTGTGGTGTAGTATAGAGGACCTGTCAGTTCTCCAGTGTGGTGTAGTATAGAGGAGCTGTCAGCTCTCCTGTGTGGTGTAGTATAGAGGAGCTGTCAGCTCTCCTGTGTGGTGTATATAGAGGATCTGTCAGTTCTCCTGTGTGGTGTAGTATAGAGGAGCTGTCATCTCTGCTGTGTGGTGTAGTATAGAGGAGCTGTCCGCTCTCCTGTGTGGTGTAGTATAGAGGATCTGTCAGCTCTCCTGTGTGGTGTAGTATAGAGGATCTGTCAGTTCTCCTGTGTGGTGTAGTATAGAGGAGCTGTCAGCTCTCCTGTGTGGTGTAGTATAGAGGAGCTGTCAGCTCTCCTGTGTGGTGTAGTATAGAGGATCTGTCGGCTCTCCTGTGTGGTGTAGTATAGAGGAGCTGTCAGCTCTCCTGTGTGGTGTAGTATAGAGGAGCTGTCAGTTCTCCTGTGTGATGTAGTATAGAGGAGCTGTCAGTTCTCCTGTGTGGTGTAGTATAGGGGACCTGTCAGCTCTCCTGTGTGGTGTAGTATAGAGGATCTGTCAGCTCTCCTTTGTGGTGTAGTATAGAGGAGCTGTCAGCTCTCCTGTGTGGTGTAGTATAGAGGAGCTGTCAGCTCTCCTGTGTGGTGTAGTATAGAGGATCTGTCAGTTCTCCTTTGTGGTGTAGTATAGAGGAGCTGTCAGTTCTCCTGTGTGGTGTAGTATAGAGGAGCTGTCAGCTCTCCTGTGTGGTGTAGTATAGAGGATGTGTCAGCTCTCCTGTGTGGTGTAGTATAGAGGATCTGTCAGCTCTCCTGTGTGGTGTAGTATAGAGGAGCTGTCAGCTCTCCTGTGTGGTGTAGTATAGAGGAGCTGTCAGCGCTCCTGTGTGGTGTAGTATAGAGGATCTGTCAGCGCTCCTGTGTGGTGTAGTATAGAGGATGTGTCAGCTCTCCTGTGTGGTGTAGTATAGAGGAGCTCTCAGCTCTCCTGTGTGGTGTAGTATAGAGGAGCTGTCATCTCTCCTGTGTGGTGTAGTATAGAGGATCTGTCAGCTGTCCTGTGTGGTGTAGTATAGAGGAGCTGTCAGCTCTCCTGTGTGGTCTAGTATAGAGGATCTGTCGGCTCTCAGGTGTGGTGTAGTATAGAGGATCTGTCAGCTCTCCTGTGTGGTGTAGTATAGAGGATCTGTCAGCTCTCCTGTGTGGTGTAGTATAGAGGATCTGTCAGTTCTCCTGTGTGGTGTAGTATAGAGGAGCTCTCAGCTCTCCTGTGTGGTGTAGTATAGAGTTTTTCTCCCAGAAATCCCTGCGGCCATCGGGGCGGATACACTGTGTACCTTTATGCAGCGTATCCGCCCTATGTGAACTTTCACTAACTGTAATAAGTATAATATATATATATATACATACATACTAGTATAGAAAACCTGTTACACGGGTTTGCTAACAAAAAGGAATGCAGTGGTCTGTTAATATATATAAATGCTCCCCATAGCTGTCCCCCACTCCTTATAATGCTCTCATAGATGCCCCCACACAGTATAATGCCCCCATAGATGCCCCCACACAGTATAATGCCCCCCATATCAGCTCCTCCCACAGTGTAATGCCCCTCATAGCTGCCCCCACAATATAATGCCCCTGATAGCTGCCCCCACAGTATAATGCCCCCATAGCTGCCCCCACACAGTATAATGCCCCCCATAGCTTCCCCACACAGTATAATGCCCCCTCCCTCCAATAGACAGTAAAATGCCCCCCTCCCTCCCATACACAGTACAATTCCCCCTCCTCCCTCCCATACACAGTATAATGCCCCCTCCTCCCTCCCATACACAGTACAATGCCCCCCTCCCTCCCATACACAGTACAATGCCCCCCTCCCTCCCATACACAGTATAATGCCCCCTCCCATACACAGTATAATGCCCCCCCTCCCTCCCATACACCGTATAATGCCCCCCTCCCTCCCATACACCGTATAATGCCCCCTCCCTCCCATACACCGTATAATGCCCCCTCCCTCCCATACACCGTACAATGCCCCCCTCCCATACACGGTACAATGCCCCCCTCCCTCCCATACACGGTACAATGCCCCCCCTCCCATACACGGTACAATGCCCCCCCTCCCTCACATACACGGTACATTGCTCCCCCTCCCTCCCATACACGTTACAATGCCCCCCTCCCTCCCATACACGTTACAATGCCCCCCTCCCTCCCATACACGTTACAATGCCCCCCTCCCTCCCATACACGTTACAATGCCCCCCTCCCTCCCATACACGTTACAATGCCCCCCTCCCTCCCATACACGTTACAATGCCCCCCTCCCTCCCATACACGTTACAATGCCCCCCTCCCTCCCATACACGTTACAATGCCCCCCTCCCTCCCATACACGTTACAATGCCCCCCTCCCTCCCATACACGTTACAATGCCCCCCTCCCTCCCATACACAGTACAATGCCCCCCTCCCTCCCATACACAGTATAATGCCCCCCTCCCTCCCATACACTGTATAATGCCCCCTCCCTCCCATACACCGTATAATGCCCCCCTCCCTCCCATACACCGTATAATGCCCCCCTCCCTCCCATACACCGTATAATGCCCCCCTCCCTCCCATACACCGTATAATGCCCCCCTCCCTCCCATACACCGTATAATGCCCCCCTCCCTCCCATACACCATATAATGCCCCCCTCCCTCCCATACACGGTATAATGCCCCCCTCCCATACACGGTATAATGCCCCCATATGTACGAACCTAATAGAAAAATAATAACATATATATTTACCTATCCCCGTTCCCCCGCCGGGTGGAGGATCCTTTGCCTCCTCTGCACTGTGCTCAGTGCGCTGTGAGAGGCTCGGCGCAATGAAGTGACGTCATCTGTGGCGCTTGTCTGCACCGAGTCACTCACAGCACAGACCGGAGGAGGAGAAGGATCCTCCACCCGGCGGGGGAACGGGGATAGGTAAGTATGTATGTTATTATTTTTCTATTAGGTTTGTACATATGGGGGCATTATACTGTGTATGGGAGGGGGGGCATTATACCGTGTATGGGAGGGAGGGGGGGCATTATACCGTGTATGGGAGGGAGGGGGGGCATTATACCGTGTATGGGAGGGAGGGGGGGCATTATACCGTGTATGGGAGGGAGGGGGGCATTATACCGTGTATGGGAGGGGGGGCATTATACCGTGTATGGGAGGGAGGGGGGCATTATACCGTGTATGGGAGGGAGGGGGGGCATTATACCGTGTATGGGAGGGAGGGGGGGCATTATACCGTGTATGGGAGGGAGGGGGGGCATTATACCGTGTATGGGAGGGAGGAGGGGGCATTGTACCGTGTATGGGAGGGAGGGGGGCATTATACCGTGTATGGGAGGGAGGGGGGCATTATACCGTGTATGGGAGGGAGGGGGGGCATTATACCGTGTATGGGAGGGAGGGGGGCATTATACCGTGTATGGGAGGGAGGGGGGGCATTATACCGTGTATGGGAGGGAGGAGGGGGCATTGTACCGTGTATGGGAGGGAGGGGGGCATTATACTGTGTATGGGAGGGAGGGGGGCATTATACTGTGTATGGGAGGGAGGGGGGGCATTATACTGTGTATGGGAGGGAGGGGGGGCATTATACTGTGTATGGGAGGGAGGGGGGGCATTATACTGTGTATGGGAGGGAGGGGGGGCATTATACTGTGTATGGGAGGGAGGGGGGGCATTATACTGTGTATGGGAGGGAGGGGGGGCATTATACGGTGTATGGGAGGGGGGCATTATACTGTGTATGGGAGGGAGGGGGGCATTATACTGTGTATGGGAGGGAGGGGGGGCATTATACTGTGTATGGGAGGGAGGGGGGGCATTATACTGTGTATGGGAGGGAGGGGGGGCATTATACTGTGTATGGGAGGGAGGGGGGGCATTATACTGTGTATGGGAGGGGGGCATTATACTGTGTATGGGAGGGAGGGGGGCATTATACTGTGTATGGGAGGGAGGGGGGGCATTATACAGTGTATGGGAGGGAGGGGGGCACTGTACAGTGTATCGGGGAGGGGGGCATTATACTGTGTATGGGAGGGAGGGGGGCATTATACCGTGTATGGGAGGGAGAAGGGGGTATTGTACCGTGTATGGGAGGGGGACATTATACTGTGTATGGGAGGGAGGAGGGGGCATTGTACCGTGTATGGGAGGGGGCATTATACTGTGTATGGGAGGGAGGGGGCATTATACCGTGTATGGGAGGGAGGGGGGCATTATACCGTGTATGGGAGGGAGGGGGGCATTATACCGTGTATGGGAGGGAGGGGGGCATTATACTGTATATGGGAGGGAGGGGGCATTATACCGTGTATGGGAGGGAGGAGGGGGCATTGTACCGTGTATGGGAGGGGGGCATTATACCGTGTATGGGAGGGAGGGGGGCATTGTACAGTGTATGGGGGGAGGGGGGCATTATACCGTGTATGGGAGGGAGGGGGGGCATTATACCGTGTATGGGAGGGGGGCATTGTACCGTGTATGGGAGGGGGGATTATACTGTGTATGGGAGGGAGGGGGGCATTGTACAGTGTATGGGAGGAGGGGGGCATTATACTGTGTATGGGAGGGAGGGGGGGGGCATTGTACCGTGTATGGGAGGGGGGCATTATACCGTGTATGGGAGGAGGGGGGCATTATACTATGTATGGGAGGGAGGGGGGGCATTATACCGTGTATGGGAGGGGGGCATTGTACCGTGTATGGGAGGGGGGCATTATACTGTGTATGGGAGGGAGGGGGCATTATACAGTGTATGGAGGGAGGGGGGCATTATACCGTGTATGGGAGGGGGGCATTGTACCGTGTATGGGAGGGGGAATTATACTGTGTATGGGAGGGAGGGGGCATTATACCGTGTATGGGAGGGAGGGGGGCATTATACCGTGTATGGGAGGGAGGGGGGCATTATACCGTGTATGGGAGGGAGGGGGGCATTATACTGTATATGGGAGGGAGGAGGGGGCATTGTACCGTGTATGGGAGGGGGGGCATTATACTGTGTATGGGAGGGAGGGGGGCATTATACTGTGTATGGGAGGGAGGGGGGCATTATACTGTGTATGGGAGGGAGGGGGGGCATTATACTGTGTATGGGAGGGAGGGGGGGCATTATACTGTGTATGGGAGGGAGGGGGGCATTATACTGTGTATGGGAGGGAGGGGGGGCATTATACTGTGTATGGGAGGGAGGGGGGGCATTATACTGTGTATGGGAGGGAGGGGGGGCATTATACTGTGTATGGGAGGGGGGCATTATACTGTGTATGGGAGGGAGGGGGGCATTATACTGTGTATGGGAGGGAGGGGGGGCATTATACTGTGTATGGGAGGGAGGGGGGGCATTATACTGTGTATGGGAGGGAGGGGGGGCATTATACTGTGTATGGGAGGGAGGGGGGGCATTATACTGTGTATGGGAGGGAGGGGGGGCATTATACTGTGTATGGGAGGGAGGGGGGGCATTATACTGTGTATGGGAGGGGGGCATTATACTGTGTATGGGAGGGAGGGGGGCATTATACTGTGTATGGGAGGGAGGGGGGGGCATTATACAGTGTATGGGAGGGAGGGGGGCACTGTACAGTGTATCGGGGAGGGGGGCATTATACTGTGTATGGGAGGAAGGGGGGCATTATACCGTGTATGGGAGGGAGAAGGGGGTATTGTACCGTGTATGGGAGGGGGACATTATACTGTGTATGGGAGGGAGGAGGGGGCATTGTACCGTGTATGGGAGGGGGCATTATACTGTGTATGGGAGGGAGGGGGCATTATACCGTGTATGGGAGGGAGGGGGGCATTATACCGTGTATGGGAGGGAGGGGGGCATTATACCGTGTATGGGAGGGGGGCATTATACTGTATATGGGAGGGAGGGGGCATTATACCGTGTATGGGAGGGAGGAGGGGGCATTGTACCGTGTATGGGAGGGGGGCATTATACCGTGTATGGGAGGGAGGAGGGGGCATTGTACCGTGTATGGGAGGGAGGGGGGCATTGTACAGTGTATGGGGGGAGGGGGGCATTATACTGTGTATGGGAGGGAGGGGGGCATTATACTGTATATGGGAGGGAGGGGGCATTATACCGTGTATGGGAGGGAGGAGGGGGCATTGTACCGTGTATGGGAGGGAGAAGGGGGTATTGTACCGTGTATGGGAGGGGGACATTATACTGTGTATGGGAGGGAGGAGGGGGCATTGTACCGTGTATGGGAGGGGGCATTATACTGTGTATGGGAGGGAGGGGGCATTATACCGTGTATGGGAGGGAGGGGGGCATTATACCGTGTATGGGAGGGAGGGGGGCATTATACCGTGTATGGGAGGGAGGGGGGCATTATACTGTATATGGGAGGGAGGGGGCATTATACCGTGTATGGGAGGGAGGAGGGGGCATTGTACCGTGTATGGGAGGGGGGCATTATACCGTGTATGGGAGGGAGGAGGGGGCATTGTACCGTGTATGGGAGGGAGGGGGGCATTGTACAGTGTATGGGGGGAGGGGGGCATTATACTGTGTATGGGAGGGAGGGGGGGCATTATACCGTGTATGGGAGGGGGGCATTGTACCGTGTATGGGAGGGGGGATTATACCGTGTATGGGAGGGAGGGGGGCATTGTACAGTGTATGGGAGGAGGGGGGCATTATACCGTTTTTGGGAGGGAGGAGGGGGCATTGTACCGTGTATGGGAGGGGGGCATTATACCGTGTATGGGAGGAGGGGGGCATTATACTATGTATGGGAGGGAGGGGGGGGCATTATACCGTGTATGGGAGGGGGGCATTGTACCGTGTATGGGAGGGGGGCATTATACTGTGTATGGGAGGGAGGGGGCATTATACAGTGTATGGAGGGAGGGGGGCATTATACCGTGTATGGGAGGGGGGCATTGTACCGTGTATGGGAGGGGGAATTATACTGTGTATGGGAGGGAGGGGGCATTATACCGTGTATGGGAGGGAGGGGGGCATTATACCGTGTATGGGAGGGAGGGGGGCATTATACCGTGTATGGGAGGGAGGGGGGCATTATACCGTGTATGGGAGGGAGGGGGGCATTATACTGTATATGGGAGGGAGGGGGCATTATACCGTGTATGGGAGGGAGGAGGGGGCATTGTACCGTGTATGGGAGGGGGGCATTATACCGTGTATGGGAGGGAGGAGGGGGCATTGTACCGTGTATGGGAGGGAGGGGGGCATTGTACAGTGTATGGGGGGAGGGGGGCATTATACTGTGTATGGGAGGGGGGCATTGTACCGTGTATGGGAGGGGGGATTATACTGTGTATGGGAGGGAGGGGGGCATTATACCGTGTATGGGAGGGGGGCATTGTACCGTGTATGGGAGGGGGGATTATACTGTGTATGGGAGGGAGGGGGGCATTGTACAGTGTATGGGAGGAGGGGGGCATTATACTGTGTATGGGAGGGAGGGGGCATTGTACCGTGTATGGGAGGGGGGCATTATACCGTGTATGGGAGGAGGGGGGCATTATACTATGTATGGGAGGGAGGGGGGGCATTATACCGTGTATGGGAGGGGGGCATTGTACCGTGTATGGGAGGGGGGCATTATACTGTGTATGGGAGGGAGGGGGCATTATACAGTGTATGGGGGGAGGGGGGCATTATACCGTGTATGGGAGGGAGGGGGGGCATTATACCGTGTATGGGAGGGGGCATTATACCGTGTATGGGAGGGGGCATTGTACCGTGTATGGGAGGGGGGCATTATACCGTGTATGGGAGGGGGCATTATACCGTGTATGGGAGGGAGGAGGGGGCATTGTACCGTGTATGGGAGGGAGGAGGGGGCATTGCACCGTGTATGGGAGGGAGGGGGGCATTGCACCGTGTATGGGAGGGAGTGGGCATTATACTGTGTATGGGAGGGAGGGGGCATTATACTGTGTATGGGAGGGAGGGGGGCATTATAACGTGTATGGGAGAGAGGGGGGCATTATACCGTGTATGGGAGGGGGGCCATTATACCGTGTATTGGAGGGAGGGGGCATTATACCGTGTATGGGAGGGAGGAGGGGGCATTGTATCGTGTACGGGAGGGGGGCATTGTACCGTGTATGGGAGGGGGGCATTGTACCGTGTATTGGAGGGAGGGGGCATTATACCGTGTATGGGAGGGGGGCGCATTATACTGTGTATGGGAGGGAGGGGGCATTATACTGTGTATGGGAGAGAGGGGGGCATTATACCGTGTATGGGAGGGGGGCATTATACCGTGTATTGGAGGGAGGGGGCATTATACCGTGTATGGGAGGGAGGAGGGGGCATTGTACCGTGTATGGGAGGGGGGCATTATACTGTGTATGGGAGGGAGGGGGGCATTGTACAGTGTATGGGGGGAGGGGGGCATTATACCGTGTATGGGAGGGGGGCATTATACCGTGTATGGGAGGGGGCATTATACTGTGTATGGGAGGGAGGGGGCATTATACTGTGTATGGGAGGGAGGAGGGGGCATTATACCGTGTATGGGAGGGGGGCATTATACCGTGTATGGGAGGGAGGGGGCATTATACCGTGTATGGGAGGGGGGCATTATACCGTGTATGGGAGGGAGGGGGCATTATACTGTGTATGGGAGGGAGGAGGGGGCATTGTACCGTGTATGGGAGGGAGTGGGCATTATAACGTGTATGGGAGGGGGGCATTGTACTGTGTATGGGAGGGAGGGGGGCATTATACTGTGTATGGGAGGGGGGCCATTATACCGTGTATGGGAGGGAGGGGGGCATTATACGGTGTATGGGAGGGAGGGGGGCATTATACTGTGTATGGGAGGGAGGGGGCATTATACCGTGTATGGGAGGGAGGGGGGTATTATACTGTGTATGGGAGGGAGGGGGCATTATACTGTGTATGGGAGGGAGGGGGCATTATACTGTGTATGGGAGGGAGGGGGCATTATACCGTGTATGGGAGGGGGGCCATTATACTGTGTGTGTATGGGAGGGAGGGGGCATTATACTGTGTATGGGAGGGAGGGGGCATTATACTGTGTATGGGAGGGGGGCCATTATACCGTGTATGGGAGGGAGGGGGTATTATACTGTGTATAGGAAGGAGGGGGCATTATACTGTGTATGGGAGGGAGGGGGCATTATACTGTGTATGGGAGGGAGGGGGCATTATACCGTGTATGGGAGGGGGGCCATTATACCGTGTATGGGAGGGAGGGGGCATTATACTGTGTATGGGAGGGGGGCCATTATACCGTGTATGGGAGGGAGGGGGCATTATACTGTGTATGGGAGGGGGGGCATTATACTGTGTATGGGAAGGAGGGGGCATTATACTGTGTATGGGAGGGGGGCCATTATACCGTGTATGGGAGGGAGGGGGCATTATACTGTGTATGGGAGGGGGGGCATTATACCGTGTATGGGAGGGAGGGGGCATTATACCGTGTATGGGAGGGGGGCCATTATACCGTGTATGGGAGGGAGGGGGCATTATACTGTGTATGGGAGGGGGGGCATTATACTGTGTATGGGAAGGAGGGGGCATTATACTGTGTATGGGAGGGGGGCCATTATACCGTGTATGGGAGGGAGGGGGCATTATACGGTGTATGGGAGGGGGGGCATTATATTGTGTATGGGAGGGAGGGGGCATTATACTGTGTATGGGAGGGGGGCCATTATACCGTGTATGGGAGGGAGGGGGCATTATACTGTGTATGGGAGGGGGGGCATTATACTGTGTATAGGAAGGAGGGGGCATTATACTGTGTATGGGAGGGAGGGGGCATTATACTGTGTATGGGAGGGAGGGGGCATTATACTGTGTATGGGAGGGAGGGGGGCATTATACCGTGTATGGGAGGGGGGCCATTATACCGTGTATGGGAGGGAGGGGGCATTATACTGTGTATGGGAGGGAGGGGGCATTATACTGTGTATGGGAGGGAGGGGGCATTATACTGTGTATGGGAGGGAGGGGGGCATTATACCGTGTATGGGAGGGGGGCCATTATACCGTGTATGGGAGGGAGGGGGCATTATACTGTGTATGGGAGGGAGGGGGCATTATACTGTGTATGGGAGGGGGGCCATTATACCGTGTATGGGAGGGAGGGGGCATTATACGGTGTATGGGAGGGGGGGCATTATACTGTGTATGGGAAGGAGGGCATTATAGCTACGCCACTAATCACTCACATCTCCTTCCTCAGTCTTCTGGCTGTGGGCAGAGCTAATGGGTGGTTGGGCTGTGGGCGGAGCTCTGTGTGGATGGAGCTCTATGTGGGCGGAGTTGTGTGGGCGGAGCTCTATGTGAGCTTCGGACACGTCTTTCTAGGTTATATAATAGATATATATACACACACACTGAAATTAAATTATAGTAATTGTTAATTAATTTGTACAATTAACGATTGAAGACTGTGTTTGCTCCACGCTACATATTTACAATAATCGCACTGTTTCCCGAAAATTAATTTCCTCCTTTGATAGTGTTTTGACTCCTCTCGAAGGAATCACTAATGAAATAAAGAAAAAATTGTTATTAACGAAGTTCCACCTACAACCAGTATAATCTATACATCATTTTATACATTTCTCGGAGGTGCGTTCAGTAAACCCAGAATAGTAAGAAGAAAATAGGACAAAAAATAAAAAGTTACTCCCTACCGGCCAAACACCAGAAGTTGTACTGTGCGGCATCTCACATGCACAGAACAAGAACAGATACATCAGGACAGGAGAAGTTGTACTGTGTAAAGGTCTATACTCTATATAACATATCATATATATTCTATATAACCATAGCAATGACAAGTGAGAAGTCCTGGTAGATATTTGGAGGGATTTCTACGTACCTACGGATATCGGCTTTGTAGGGAAATATCTACCTTCCCCTCCTAGATAAATCGGTGACTAAAGAGTCTCGATCTCTCTCAACCCGCCCATGTATAACATGTATGTTCAGCAGAGGTGACTACACATAATAATAATGGTCCTTTTTGCATATGTGGACTTCAAAGTTTCTCACAGGTCAAAAATAAACCCTCAAGAAAGTGATAACCACGGTGCCCCAGAGTCACAGTGACACCTAACAGGGACAGGTAAAAAAATGGATGCAGAACGGGTCACAATCGGCCGTTAAAAACGAAAACACGGCCCGGAACGGAAACTAAACGGATGCAAAACGGCCGAGTAAATCAGACCCTGTCCTGCCTAACTAACTCCCGACTGTTCCCGGCAAT
This sequence comes from Rhinoderma darwinii, assembly GCF_050947455.1. NCBI lineage: Eukaryota > Metazoa > Chordata > Amphibia > Anura > Rhinodermatidae > Rhinoderma > Rhinoderma darwinii. The sequence goes on along the minus strand of NC_134687.1, from coordinate 12,727,698 downwards.
TGGGCTGGGGGCTCAGAACACGAGGTTGTCCCATATATATATATATACATACAATATATCGTTATAGGGGTTGGAGCTCCAGCTGCAGTGATTGTGCATATATGTATGCAGTGTGGGTGTATATGTATAAATGCATGTATGTACAGTATGTAGTGAGTGTGTATATGTGTGCGTGCACATACATGTGTAGTGTGTGTATGTATTTTTGCATGTATGTGGCATATGTGTACATATATGCATTAGCAAGTCTAAGTGTGTGTGTGTAGTGAGTATATGTACGAGGGCATGTATGTAATAACTGCACTTGTAGTGTGAACATGTATAAGGGCATGTATGTAGTGTGGTAAGTGTGCGTATGTTGGGTACACATCCTGGTGGGAAAGGTAATGTATAGACAATAAACCCCATAATCGGGCAATGATGGCTCCAGAATACGTATCACGCTGTTGTTTTAATTGAGGTCTTAGGCATTATTCACACAGTTGTGGTGTGGACCAAAAAACAGGATCGGATAAAGCCATAATTTGAAGTAAACTGCAATTGGGGTCTGAACAAAAATATTCATATACTTTGTCAATATTTTTGGGGTACAGTATGGCGATATTATTTATGCACTGTATGTGGCTATATTATTTATACTCTGTACTTCAGTATTATTTCAGCACTTCTTGACACTATTATTTGGACCTTATACCAGGGCAAGCATCAACACCCAGCGAACCCAGGCAAGTACAGAGGCCCATTATCCCTGGGGGGCCACTCGGCCGGTGGGTGCTGACGCCGTCCCTGGGTGGCCCACACTGCCGTCTAGGAGAGGAATCCCCCCCAAGCTGTTAATGACTCTCAGGCCAGAGAATCTGCTTCTAGAGGAAGCCCCTGCCGTCACTATCCATATATGGACAGTGACAACAGGGGCTCCTCCAGAAGACGAATCCCCGGCCAGAGCGTCGGCAACGCTCTGGCTGGGGTTTCCACTTCTAGAAGGAGCTCCAATGGCACTATCTACAAGGAGGTGTGTGGCACTGTCTATGGGGGGCTGTGTGGCACTATCAACAGAGGGCACTGTATATATGGGGGCACAAACTGGGGGCCTAACTTCTAAATTGGGCACAAACTGGCATTTTCTGCCATTTTACTGCCACCGTGAGTTCCCCCGCAAATGGGCCCACTAAATCCGTGTCGCCCAAGTGCCCACATAACCCTAGAGCCGGCCCTGCATTATATAAAAGTATTATGAACTTTATGGCGGCATTATTTCAGCTCTATAGGGCAGCATTTTATTGACATTGTATATTTGGTACACGTGTGGCATTGTTATGTTGGCATCGTATGGCGTTTTTACGAATACATAATATCAACACGTCAACTAAATGTGGGTGTATTCCGAGTGAGGGCCAAGGGGAGCATGAGCTGTAAATATAGCCCTGAGTGCAGATATGACAGTCAATAAAATGCAAACATTTTACAAAAAAGCACGTTTAAAAAAGTCAAAAGAACAACGGCAACGAAGGGGGTTACCCAAAAAAACAAAAAAGTTCTTAAGCAAAAGCTCATCGCACGTCTACACCAAGGTCAGCAGAGCGCCGCAATCAAAAACGAACAAACTTTTTTCTATATTGTTGAATTGACTTAGCTGAACGAGGCGGTTAATACTCTTCGCAGTTCTCAAATGATACTTGGCGCATCTTAATTACATGCCGGCGAGGTGAGCACTGCCCGGGCCGATTGGTTTTAAGCATGAGAAGACACAAGAAGAGCAAGAGGTCAGTAAGTGGCTGAACTTTATTTTTCAGCAGTAGAGACATTAAGCTCAGTAATGCGGAAGACGATTCTAATTTACTGACCCACCGAGGCGCCGGTGTCATAATATCATGGCTGGAGATTGGTGGTTGTCACGACGATGATACAACGGGACGTGAAGACGCATTGGGTTGCAGCTACGATGTGACAAACAAGTTTGGTCTTCTTGGTTTTAATCATACGACGGTTTATAAAAGCAAATGGCAAATCATAAATCATGTGCAAATCTTGACATATAAAACGGCTCTCGGGGAAAGGCGGCCGAGGAATGAAATGGAAGAGTCCCTGGCATTCGGAAGACTTTCCAGACGTAGAACTCTGATTAGCAGCAGTCCGGCGGGGATGGGGGGGGGGGGCAAGAAAAACACTGGAAGAAAACTTTATAGAAGTTCATTGTCGGTGTCAGTAGGGGAGCGGACGCGCTCAACACAAATAAGACATTTACCGATGACTCCTCCGTACAAGACGTGTGCGGAATTCAGGGCAGAAGACGTCAGAAACCTCAACTGAATAAGAAACGGCAGATAGTATACAATAAACTCGGAAGTGAGCTGGACTAGGAAACAGCAGCTTATAGCAAGATATTTGGTGACAGAGAGATCTGAAGGGCGATAGGGGGCACAATCTCTCTGCCCCGTTTCCTGTGTAAGAGTATGAAGCGACCCCTCATGTAAGAAGATGGCACTGCCGCTCTAAGCATGACGTTACGTTGTTTGCATATTTGTTTGGGAACATTCTATGACATTATACTGGGTATTGTACTTGCGGGCAATGGTGGTTCACTTGTAGGGCTCTTTTTATCGTACAGGCGCCGGGAAGGGCGTGCGTTCTTCACACTGGGAGGTGCTTAACTACTAAAAGGGCAGCTGTTCCCGCCAATCGAGGACCTGCAGGGAAACTTGTTGTAGTGATGGCAGGTGGGGGTGCATGAGAGACTCCCCGCAAGCGGAAGGAGGGACCAGAGAGAAATGGGACTGGAAATATAAGAGGACGCAGTTAAAGTTCTGTGTGGGAGTTAAGGGTTAAGGCGCCGTTGCCTTTATTCTACCGCCATTATCCATATTACCAGCAATTTTAAAGAGGCTGCGCCTCTCACCTGTGGCCTGTTCTGTTATATCAACTATTCAGTAAACAGACTGTTGATTGCATCACCTGGGTCTCCGGTTTTAAATCGCCACTTACCCAATCTTACCCGTCTGGCTTACACCTTCCCTCAGTGGTCACATGGTACCTATACCGGCAGGGTGAGATGAAGGCACAATCTGCCATTAATTGAACGGGGGTTCACATGATCGTAGACACTATGCTGGGAAAGGTACCCTTGCTGGGATTGGCTAGTGTAGGGGAGGAGGTTGTGCATGCCAATCAGACCACACTGCGGGTCAGTATAGAACCTACATAACGGCAGTGTAAGGGCATGGCCCCACGTGGCGTATTTCTTCCGCAACTGTCCGCATCAATGGCGCACAGAATCTGCCCAAAATGGGCATTATATTGATGCGGACTGGCCGTTGCATATTGAGGTGAAAGTACTTCTCTGTATCAGTGCAGGATAGAGAGAAGGGACAGCACTTTCCCTAGTGAAAGTTAAAGAATTTCATACTTACCGGCCGTTGTCTTGGTGACGCGTCCCTCTTTCGGCATCCAGCCCGACCTCCCTGGATGACACGGCAGTCCATGTGACCGCTGCAGACTGTGATTGGCCTGTGATTGGCTGCAGCCGTCACTTAGACTGAAACGTCATCCCGGGAGGCCGGACTGGAGGAAGAAGCAGGGAATTCTCGGTAAGTATGAACTTCTATTTTTTTTACAGGTGGATGTATATTGTGATCGGTAGTCACTGTCCCGGGTGCTGAAACAGTTACTGCCGATCGCTTAACTCTTGCAGCACCATGGTCATTGACTATTTACTGACGTCGCCTAGAAACGCTCCCGTAATTACGGGAGCTCCATTGACATCCTCAGTCTGGCTGTAGACCTAGAAATACATAGGTCCAGCCAGAATGAAGAAATGTCATGTTAGTAAAACCAATACGCTCCGCAGCACACATAACATGTGCATGACATCTGCGGACTTCATTGCGGAATTTTGACTCTCCATTGAAGTCAATGGAGAAATTCTGCAATGAGTCCGCAACAAGTCCGCTACACGTCCGCAACAGTCAGTGTATGCTGCGAACACCAAATTCCGCACCGCAGCCTATGCTCCGCAGCGGAATTTTACGCATCGTCTAAACGAACCCTACTAAAAAGTGGAAGGCAATGGAGAAACGGGTCCGCTGCGGATTAAAGCTGCGGAGTGTCCGCAGCGGAATTCCAGAGCAATTCCGCCACGTGGGGCCTTGCCCTAAGAGCATGTTCACACGCAAACTCAAAAACGTCTGAAAATATTTTCAGACGTTTTTTAAGCGACTCGCGATTTTCGCTGCATTTTTTATGGCCGTTTTTGGTGCTGTTTTCTATAGAGTCAATGAAAATTATAGTATGTATTATAGTATTTATATTCTTGTATATAGGGGGCAGTATTATAGTAGTTATATTCTTGTATATAGGGGGCAGTATTATAGTAGTTATAATCTAGTATATATAGGAGCAGTATTATAGTAGTTATATTCTTGTATATAGGAGCCGTATTATAGTAGATATATTCTTGTATATAGGGAGCAGTATTATAGTAGTTATAGTCTTGTATATAGGAGGCAGTATTATAGTAGTTATATTCTTGTATATAAGGAGCAGTATTATAGTAGTTATATTCTTGTATATAGGAGCAGTATTATAGTAGATATATTCTTGTATATAGGGGCAGTATTATAGTAGTTATATTCTTGTATATAGGAGCAGTATTATAGCAGTTATATTCTTGTATATAGGAGCAGTATTATAGTAGTTATATTCTTGTATATAGGAGGCAGTATTATAGTAGTTATATTCTTGTATATAGGGAGCAGTATTATAGTAGTTATATTCTTGTATATAGGAGCAGTATTATAGTAGATATATTCTTGTATATAGGGGCAGTATTATAGTAGTTATATTCTTGTATATAGGAGCAGTATTATAGTAGATATATTCTTGTATATAGGGAGCAGTATTATAGTAGTTATATTCTTGTATATAGGGAGCAGTATTATAGTAGTTATATTCTTGTATATAGGAGCAGTATTATAGTAGTTATATTCTTGTATATAGGAGCAGTATTATAGCAGTTATATTCTTGTATATAGGGAGCAGTATTATAGTAGTTATATTCTTGTATATAGGAGCAGTATTATAGTAGTTATATTCTTGTATATAGGGAGCAGTATTATAGTAGTTATATTCTTGTATATAGGGGCAGTATTATAGTAGTTATATTCTTGTATATAGGAGCAGTATTATAGTAGGTATATTCTTGTATATAGGAGCAGTATTATAGTAGTTATATTCTTGTATATAGAGGGCAGTATTATAGTTATATTCTTGTATATAGAGGGCAGTATTATAGCAGTTATATTCTTGTATATAGGGGGTAGTATTATAGTAGTTATATTCTTGTATATAGGAGCAGTGTTATAGCAGTTATATTCTTGTATATAGGGGCAGTATTATAGTAGTTATATTCTTGTATATAGGGGCAGTATTATAGTAGTTATATTCTTGTATATAGGGAGCAGTATTATAGTAGTTATATTCTTGTATATTGGGAGCAGTATTATAGTAGTTATATTCTTGTATATAGGAGGCATTATAGTAGTTATATTCTTGTATATAGGAGCAGTAATATAGTAGTTATATTCTTGTATATAGGAGCAGTATTATAGTAGTTATATTCTTGTATACAGGAGGCAGTATTATAGTAGTTATATTCTGGTATATAGGAGCAGTATTATAGTAGTTATATTCTTGTATGTAGGAGCAGTATTATAGTAGTTATATTCTTGTATATTGTGAGCAGTATTATAGTAGTTATATTCTTGTATATAGGAGGCATTATAGTAGTTATATTCTTGTATATAGGAGCAGTATTATAGTAGTTATATTCTTGTATATAGGGAGCAGTATTATAGTAGTTATATTCTTGTATATAGGGGAAGTATTATAGTATAGTCTTGTATATAGCAGGAGTATTATAGCAGTTATATTCTTGTATATAGGGGCAGTATTATAGTAGTTCTATTCTTGTACATAGGGGCAGTATTATAATAGTTATATTCTTGTATATAGGGGACAGTATTATAGTTATATTCTTGTATATAGGGGCAGTATTATAGTAGTTATATTCTTGTATATAGGAGCAGTATTATAGTAGTTATATTCTTGTATATAGGGGCAGTATTATAGTAGTTATATTCTTGTATATAGTGGCAGTATTATAGTAGTTATATTCTTGTATATAGGAGCAGTATTACACTAGTTATATTCTTGTATATAGGAGCAGTATTATAGTAGTTATATTCTTGTATACAGGGGGTAGTATTATAGTAGTTATATTCTTGTGTATAGGGGCAGTATTATAGTAGTTATATTCTTGTATATAGGAGCAGTATTATAGTAGTTCTATTCTTGTATATAGGGGGCAGTATTATAGTAGTTATATTCTTGTATATAGGGGCAGTATTATAGTAGTTATATTCTTGTATATAGGGGGCAGTATTATAGTAGTTATATTCTTGTATATAGGGGCAGTATTATAGTAGATATATTCTTGTATATAGGGGGCAGTATTATAGTAGTTATATTCTTGTACACAGGGGACAGTATTATAGTAGTTATATTCTTGTATACAGGGGGTAGTATTATAGTAGTTAGATTCTTGTGTATAGGGGCAGTATTATAGTAGTTGTATTCTTGTATATAGGGGGCAGTATTATAGTAGTTATAGTCTTGTATATAGGAGCAGTATTATAGTAGGTATATTCTTGTATGTAGGGGGCAGTATTATAGTAGTTATATTCTTGTATATAGGAGCAGTAGTATAGTAGTTATATTCTTGTATATAGGAGCAGTATTATAGTAGTTATATTCTTGTACATAGGGGGCAGTATTATAGTAGTTATATTCTTGTATATAGGAGGCAGTATTATAGTAGTTATATTCTTGTATATAGGAGGCAGTGTTATATTCTTGTATATAGGAGCAGTATTATAGTAGGTATATTCTTGTATGTAGGGGGCAGTATTATAGTAGTTAGATTCTTGTGTATAGGGGCAGTATTATAGTAGTTGTATTCTTGTATATAGGGGGCATTATTATAGTAGTTATAGTCTTGTATATAGGAGCAGTATTATAGTAGGTATATTCTTGTATGTAGGGGGCAGTATTATAGTAGTTATATTCTTGTATATAGGGGCAGTATTATAGGAGTTATATTCTTGTATATAGTGGCAGTATTATAGTAGTTATATTTTTGTATATAGGGGGCAGTATTATAGTAGTTATAGTCTTGTATATAGGAGGCAGTATTATAGTAGTTATATTCTTGTATATAGGGGGCAGTATTATAGTAGTTATATTCTTGTATATAGGGGCAGTATTATAGTAGTTATATTCTTGTATATAGGAGCAGTATTATATTAGTTATATTCTTGTATATAGGAGCACTATTATAGTAGTTATATTCTTGTATATAGGAGCAGTATTATAGTAGTTATATTGTATATAGGGGCAGTATTATAGTAGTTATATTCTTGTATATAGGGGGCAGTATTATAGTAGTTATATTCTTGTACATAGTGGCAGTATTATAGTAGTTATATTCTTGTATATATGAGCAGTATTATAGTAGTTATATTCTTGTATATAGGGGGCAGTATTATAGTAGTTATATTCTTGTATATAGGAGGCAGTATTATAGTAGTTATATTCTTGTATATAGGGGCAGTATTATAGTAGTTATATTCTTGTATATAGGAGCAGTATTATAGTATATTCTTGTATATAGGGGGCAGTATTATAGTAGTTATATTCTTGTATATAGGGGCAGTATTATAGTAGTTATATTCTTGTATATAGGAGCAGTATTATAGTAGTTATATTCTTGTATATAGGGGGCAGTATTATAGTAGTTATATTCTTGTATATAGGAACAGTATTATAGTAGTTATATTCTTGTATATAGGAGCAGTATTATAGTAGGTATATTCTTGTATATAGGGGGCAGTATTATAGCAGTTATATTCTTGTATATAGGAGCAGTATTATAGTAGTTATATACTTGTGTATAGGGGGCAGTATTATAGTAGTAATATTCTTGTATATAGGGGGCAGTATTATAGTAGTTATATTCTTGTATATAGGAGCAGTATTATAGTAGTTATATACTTGTGTATAGGGGCAGTATTATAGTATTTAAAATTCCAGTTCATGTGTGGTCATAATGATATTTAGGTTAGTTTGTGATCGTTTTATGTTCCAGATATTTGATAAGAACAGTTGTCACTCCTTCTGACATATCGTGCAAACTCCATCAGGGGCGACAGTGAAGCAATAATAATGCTCCTTCTGTGGTAAAAGGTTTATAAAATCTGTGCTTTATCCTGAGATATGATAGCAGGGAAATTCAGAATAAACTATGTAATAAATGTAATTTAAAGTAACGGTTACCGCAGCATTGATATTAATATTATAAGTGAAACTATCAGCAGATAAGGAACTACAAGTCCCAGCATTAAATGTCACAATCTTAAAAGTAAAACAAGAAATACATCTTGAAGACTTCAATATTTTTCCTTAATCCGTTGTGGAAGAATAGACAGAATTGACAGCTAGAGCAGGAGACGAAAAAAATACACAAAAGAAGCCGACACAAATACAAGGAAAATGCGAAAAACTTCCCATTTACACTTCAAAACCCCCAGTGTGTGAAGTCACAGCGGGATGAATGTGGCGGCTCTCACCTCCGGGCTCAGCGGCCTCACCTCCGGGCTCAGCGGCCTCACCTCCGGGCTCAGCGGCCTCACCGCCTTCACTCACAGGACGTGGTGTTCATTACAGGGAAGGTATTTACAGAATTACAAGTCTTAAAGGGAGACAAAAAAGCCCGAAACATTTCAGCTTTGACAGTGGCCACTGAGCACGAGACTCCTATTACTTTTCAGCTTGTGCTGTGTACACTTGGGTCAGCAGTCATCTCGTTATCATCAGAGGGTAGGATAACAATGAAAAGTAACACCTCTATTATAAAGCTGGAGGCAGATAACACGGGATCATACCATTGACCATAGATTATGGGAAAAACTTCGCTCCCTCCCCTTGAACGTGTCACAGAGCATGCCCACAACACTCCCATATTAGTCAATGAGTCTCTCTTAGGTCTAGGTGCCTGCTAGAAAGGACGTTATCATTAAACCATTCACAATATGTTATGGGGACAGTTCAGCTCCTTTTCCCTGCCCACTGACCTCAGCACGTCACAGAGCATGCCCACAACAATCTCCCCTAGATGTTAATGAGTCATTTATTTATTTTTAGGTGCCTGCTGGGAAGAAAAGGTTCATCTGACCTGGTGAAGGCTACTCCTAGTTTTCTCCTTTCTGTGCGGGGAATCATACCATTGGTCTCCAACCTGTAGCCAGGTCCAATCAATGTTGGCCATGGAATAATTGAGGTCTTATATACACCTTTCTGCTTGTATGATGATGGCACCTTCCTAGCGGACAAGGGGTGAGAAGACAGTTCAGCCGGTTCAGGTTTAAGGATAAATCCAGCTTTTCAGCAGGATAAAAGTGCGGCAATAGGGGGTGTCTTTCCAGGTACATGACACCTGTGGACAGGTAAGCTATCGGACCTTCATTCATGAACATCATCCTTTCTATAATAGACAAGTTCATATGACCAACAGGTCTTAACCCTATTTCTCCTCATTTGGTTTAGCATGTGTCTTTTAATAGGAAGTGGCGCCGCTTATCCTTGAGAAAGCAAAGGTATTGCACAGGCTGAAATCCAACCCGTTTATTTTTCATTTCTCATCGACCAGTCCTCATGGATATTAGATTGTAGGAGGATCCTGTCAAAATGTTTGGACCCACCCAAAAAAAGCCCACTCTCTCTATAACCAGCTTCTTAGAAAAGGAAAGATCTTGTTTTTGGAGATTTTTTTTTACAGCAACTTGGAAAATGTTTAAGTGCGTCTGCTGGTCCGAAGTTCCCGTGATCCGGTGTTCAGTACGGGCAGCATTCGACAGGGCTGTATTAACAACGCAGGCAGACGAGGCGCGCGCCCCCCGTACGCTCACACTTGTAATTATTTCTTTGTTTTGACTAAACCTGTAGTTCTCTTTCCTGTCTGCGGGTTCTCAGTTGCCCAAAAAGTCTGCAAAAAGTAAATACCAGACATGGAGGAGGGGGATGCAGCTGCAGTAAAATCTCCTCAGTGCCACAGTGAGGAGACATCTGATTGGTCTCAGAACACCACACCTCTGACATCACACCAGGAAGAGCCCGCCCACTGAGAAGGCATGGAGAGAGAGAGAAAACGTAGGGAAACTCTGGCCATTTTATCAGAAAGAGGGGCTGGCGTGAATAATGGCAGTTCCGGGGGTTGGAATCTGGTTGGATGAAGCTTGTGAACTCATTTTCAACCTTCACAGTAGCGGCATCTTAACATGTAATATAAGAAGATTGCAGATAAAAAATGAGGATCTATACGGCGCTGCTAATAGTTGCGGACAGATAAGATTGCTGAGATCGGGTGAATAGTTTTGTAAAAAACTGTTTTAATTGCAACGCGTTTCAGCACCGAACCGGCGCTTTCATCAGGCATGAGATTTACAGAAGAAAAGAGACAAGTTTATATAGCGCCAGTTCAGACTGGATAATTGCACCAAAAAACCGCGAAAACACAACAGCGGGTCAAAGTTCAAAAGTACAATTCAATAAAACATATCATAATATAAATACATGGAGGACAGATAAAAGGTATATATAATAAAATAAAAAGGCTGTGTACTCTACAAAAAAATGTTTTGGAGCGTAGCAAGTTTTTAAAAATAAATAAATGAATAAATAATAATATCGTAGTTTAATTAATTTTATTGAAAGATGTGGATGGTATCAGTGAAAGTTGTTTGGCTGGGGGTTGTGTATACTGTTAGGGAGTACTACTGTATGTTTTGTTTTCATGTCGCCACGGGAACCAAAAGGGTAACGGAAGCCGACGCGCTCCAAACTGAAGTGGAACGCAAGGTGGAACGCAATACGCGAGAGAAAGATGGGATGCTCAGGCAGGACCGGCGGAGGCTGCTAAGCCGGGACAGAATATGGGCATCGGACGAGGGGTGAGTAGAAGAGGATTGTCAGATATAAGTGTGTGGCCGAAACTAAGATTAATAGATAGGTCTAACACTAGGGTATTTGAAATAGGGCCATGAATCAGCGATAGCAGGTGAGAATAGCAGAGGATGTATGTACGCAAACGGAAGGTACGTTAGCATCAAGTGTTATATATAGCAGGAAAAATTAGTGGATGTTAATTTAGCAAAAGACACATGAACTCAGATAAATGTAGTGGTGGACCAAAAGAGGATTTGGAAGTGCTTAGATAATGCCATATTGTGGAGGACTGAAGGATAGTCGGATTGATTAATCTAAAGATGATTCTGCGATATCATTTAGACCCAAAGGGTGAAGGGTGTTCATTTTGAAAATCCAATAGTTCTCTCTCTGCTTCAATTTGTTGAATCTATTAGGGACGGTACTGCTGATGTGCTCTATTGGAGTAATATTGATTTTATTGAATTCGCAGTTATGCTTATGAAAAAAATGCCTAGAGACACTATGCTTAAGGTATCCGTTATTTACATTAAATCGATGGTTATTAATTCTGGTTCTCAAACACTGAGTGGTTCTACCAATGTATTGTAAATGACACGGACACTCTAATAAGTAGATGACATAGGAGCTACCGCAATTCAGGAGAGACTGTATGGTGAAAGTTTCATTGGTGGCTGTGGATGTGTAATCTATTTTTCTGTGACTAATGGACTTGCAGCAGAGGCAGCGTGAGTGTCCGCATTTATATGACCCTTTGATACTAGAAATAAAGTCAGTATTGGTTATAGGATGTTTATTTGTTCTGCTGGGGGCCAATATGTTTTTAAGGGATAGGGACCGACGGAAAGTAATATTAGGTTTGCATAGTAGTGTGTCCTTTAAATACGGATCAGTTCTGAGAATGTGCCAATGCTTCGAAAGTATGTTCCTGATTATTTTATTGCCCCTATTGTAGGTGGTGATGAAATTCAGATTGGGATTAGTTGTATCCAATTTCGGAGTATTGCTTGAGGGATTAAGGCAAGATATATGAGTAAGCTTAGAAGCTTTTAATCGTGCACCTTTGATGAGATTTTTTGGGAAACCTTTATCTTTGAACCTTTTTTCGAGGACCGCGCATTCATTATCAAAATCATTGTCAGTACTGCAGTTTTTTCTAATCCTACGGAATTGCCCAAAAGGTACGTTCTTCAACCAGGGACGGTGGTGGGCGCTTCTGAAGTCAATATAGCTATTGACATCGACTAGTTTAAAGTGTGTTTTAGTTATAAATTTATTTCTGACAATGTCGTGATTAATAGTCAGATCTAGGTAATCTATTGATGTTGAAGAAAAGGTATATGTGAATGTTAGGTCAAAATCGTTTTTATTGAGGGTATCGATGAAACGCATAGCTTCCTCCTCAGTGCCCCTCCACACTAGGAACAGATCATCAATGTATCTTTTGTAAAGTAGAATATTGTTTTTATAGGGGTGTTCGCCATAGATATAAGTTTTTTCGAATGCCCCCATATACAGATTTGCGTAGGAGGGTGCAAACCGGCTGCCCATTGCACATCCCTTAATTTGGTGATAGAAGTTGCTGTCAAAACTAAAGACGTTATGCTTGAGAATAAAGTCGATGCAATTAGCTAAAAACTCGACCTGCGGTTCGGACATGTTGTTAATTTGGGATAGAGATACCTGGGCTACTTCTATGCCTTTATCATGGGGGATGTTGCTATAAAGTGTGGTTACGTCCGCTGTCAGAAAACAGACTGGGGCTATTGAAGGGTCAAGTTTTAGATCATTTAAGTCTCTGATTAATTGTGTGGAGTCCTTCAGGTGGGAGGGTAGGGTGAGAACAAGTGGTTGGAGATGAAGGTCTATGAAATGTGAGAGATTGCTAGTGAGGGAGTCTATTCCCGAAATGATGGGACGTCCTGGGGGATCTGTTAGTGATTTGTGAATTTTGGGTAAATGGTAAATGAAAGGCATATTTGGAAAAGAGACAGAGAGGAACCTTTTTTCTTTTTTGTTAATCAAACCTGATGAGGCTGCTGAATCAATGAGGTCTTGATATTTGAGTATGTACATAGGCAACGGGTTAGTGGACAATTTATTGTAAAACGTGGTGTCACTAAGAATCCTAGAAGTTTCTTTTAGGTACTTATCTCTGTCTAGGATGACTATTCCCCCCCCCTTATCAGCTGGGCGGATTACGATATCATTGTTTCTTTGGAGACTCTTCATGGCCTTCCTTTCAAGTTTAGTTAAATTATCAGGGTAAATGGATGGTAAATCAAGAGTTCTAAACTCATTGCTTACCAGGGAGGAAAAGGTTTCGATCATGGGGCCCTGGTGGTGTGTTGGATAAAAGTTAGACTTTGGTCGAACCTCTACTGAGATGGCCTTTAGTGTAGCAGGGTTATCAGGTGGTTCTATGTCAGTGTTGGGTATGGTAGTGGATTTGGTCATGGCAAAATGTCTGGTGAGGGTGAGCTTCCTCGTGAACCTGTTGAGGTCCATAAAAAGCTCAAAATTGTTAATTGAGGATGTGGGACAAAATGAAAGTCCTTTGTTCAAAAGGCTACATTCATGTGTGTTTAGAGAGTGTAGCGATAAATTAAATATTTTTATTGATGCTGGACCAGGTTCCTCTTTTTGGTGAGAGATTGATGCTGTTTTATGGCGTTTCTTACCTCCTCTTCGTCCTCTGGGTCTATACCTAGTTTCCTTTTGGTGGAAATTTTTTGAATTGTGGGAAAGAAGCTGGTGATAGTTTGAGCTTTGGGGCTCATGATGTATGGAATTAGTACGTCCTTGCTCGCAATAGTGGGAGTTAACGGGGGTCTGACTAACTGGGAAGGGAGGCCTAAAAAAGACGTCGCTGCATAAGTAATATCCAGAACTGACGTGGCTAAATCAGTGTTAGGATTTATGGGTCCCTGGGTGGTGTTATGACTGAAGAAAAGATCAGCAGGGGAGGTTGGATTGGAGAAATATGGGGTGTCGTGGACCGAAAGCTCAAGGAGGGATGGGAAAGGATTACCGTCCTCCTCGTCAATAGAATCGTTGATCAGTGATGCATGTAATAGGTCAATAATTGGGGGTACCTCCATAGGTTCGGATGCAGGGGGTAGCCGGGATAGATGCATTGCCAAATCAGAGGATTTAAAAGCATTCATCGGTATTCTGGGGCTGTATTGGCTAAACCCAGAAGGTATGTTGGGTTGTGGGGACTGATTTAGAGTGGGTATTGTGGCTGTATTAAGACACATATTATCAGTGGTGACCAAAGATGCGGTATTCATAATTGATTCTCCAATTTTTGTGATTTCATTAGTTCTGTTGGGTCTAGATTTGTTACTATTCCTGAAAGATCTGCTATGATTCATGACCCTATCACGTGGGGTGATGTGAGTGGGTTTTACCGACATGTATCTATTCGAAGCGGTGTCATACTCAGGTGTGATGGTTTTTATGTTGTCTAGGGAAGGAATGATGTTCTTTTTCCAATCACCAGCAGGGTCAGTGGCATAGTCTAGCTGGTCCCTTTTAAATTTTTTAACTTTTCTCAGAATGAGGTCTTTTTCGTAAGAGATGAGTCTTCTGCTAGTGGATTCCTCTAGTTTGAGGAAATCACAGTGATCGCTGTAGTGTAGTAATTGTTCTTTAGTAATAGAGATGTCAGATAGTAAAGCAGTGCTAAGCGAGGTACGTTTAGTAAGCAGTCTTTCAAGAAAGCCTAAATGACATGCGTCTATATGAGACATCCAATCGCTGCTGAAAGCAGTGTCAGCAGGGTAGGGGTTAGTGATGGATAACCTCAAACCTCTGGGGGTGATATTAGCCACGTCAGTTCTGGATATTACTTATGCAGCGACGTCTTTTTTAGGCCTCCCTTCCCAGTTAGTCAGACCCCCGTTAACTCCCACTATTGCGAGCAAGGACGTACTAATTCCATACATCATGAGCCCCAAAGCTCAAACTATCACCAGCTTCTTTCCCACAATTCAAAAAATTTCCACCAAAAGGAAACTAGGTATAGACCCAGAGGACGAAGAGGAGGTAAGAAACGCCATAAAACAGCATCAATCTCTCACCAAAAAGAGGAACCTGGTCCAGCATCAATAAAAATATTTAATTTATCGCTACACTCTCTAAACACACATGAATGTAGCCTTTTGAACAAAGGACTTTCATTTTGTCCCACATCCTCAATTAACAATTTTGAGCTTTTTATGGACCTCAACAGGTTCACGAGGAAGCTCACCCTCACCAGACATTTTGCCATGACCAAATCCACTACCATACCCAACACTGACATAGAACCACCTGATAACCCTGCTACACTAAAGGCCATCTCAGTAGAGGTTCGACCAAAGTCTAACTTTTATCCAACACACCACCAGGGCCCCATGATCGAAACCTTTTCCTCCCTGGTAAGCAATGAGTTTAGAACTCTTGATTTACCATCCATTTACCCTGATAATTTAACTAAACTTGAAAGGAAGGCCATGAAGAGTCTCCAAAGAAACAATGATATCGTAATCCGCCCAGCTGATAAGGGGGGGGGAATAGTCATCCTAGACAGAGATAAGTACCTAAAAGAAACTTCTAGGATTCTTAGTGACACCACGTTTTACAATAAATTGTCCACTAACCCGTTGCCTATGTACATACTCAAATATCAAGACCTCATTGATTCAGCAGCCTCATCAGGTTTGATTAACAAAAAAGAAAAAAGGTTCCTCTCTGTCTCTTTTCCAAATATGCCTTTCATTTACCATTTACCCAAAATTCACAAATCACTAACAGATCCCCCAGGACGTCCCATCATTTCGGGAATAGACTCTCTCACTAGCAATCTCTCACATTTCATAGACCTTCATCTCCAACCACTTGTTCTCACCCTACCCTCCCACCTGAAGGACTCCACACAATTAATCAGAGACTTAAATGATCTAAAACTTGACCCTTCAATAGCCCCAGTCTGTTTTCTGACAGCGGACGTAACCACACTTTATAGCAACATCCCCCATGATAAAGGCATAGAAGTAGCCCAGGTATCTCTATCCCAAATTAACAACATGTCCGAACCGCAGGTCGAGTTTTTAGCTAATTGCATCGACTTTATTCTCAAGCATAACGTCTTTAGTTTTGACAGCAACTTCTATCACCAAATTAAGGGATGTGCAATGGGCAGCCGGTTTGCACCCTCCTACGCAAATCTGTATATGGGGGCATTCGAAAAAACTTATATCTATGGCGAACACCCCTATAAAAACAATATTCTACTTTACAAAAGATACATTGATGATCTGTTCCTAGTGTGGAGGGGCACTGAGGAGGAAGCTATGCGTTTCATCGATACCCTCAATAAAAACGATTTTGACCTAACATTCACATATACCTTTTCTTCAACATCAATAGACTACCTAGATCTGACTATTAATCACGACATTGTCAGAAATAAATTTAGAACTAAAACACACTTTAAACTAGTCGATGTCAATAGCTATATTGACTTCAGAAGCGCCCACCACCGTCCCTGGTTGAAGAACGTACCTTTTGGGCAATTCCGTAGGATTAGAAAAAACTGCAGTACTGAATGATTTTGATAATGAATGCGCGGTCCTCGAAAAAAGGTTCAAAGATAAAGGTTTCCCAAAAAATCTCATCAAAGGTGCACGATTAAAAGCTTCTAAGCTTACTCATATATCTTGCCTTAATCCCTCAAGCAATACTCCGAAATTGGATACAACTAATCCCAATCTGAATTTCATCACCACCTACAATAGGGGCAATAAAATAATCAGGAACATACTTTCGAAGCATTGGCACATTCTCAGAACTGATCCGTATTTAAAGGACACATTACTATGCAAACCTAATATTACTTTCCGTCGGTCCCTATCCCTTAAAAACATATTGGCCCCTAGCAGAACAAATAAACATCCTATAACCAATACTGACTTTATTTCTAGTATCAAAGGGTCATATAAATGCGGACACTCACGCTGCCTCTGCTGCAAGTCCATTAGTCACAGAAAAATAGATTACACATCCACAGCCACCAATGAAACTTTCACCATACAGTCTCTCCTGAATTGCGGCAGCTCCTATGTCATCTACTTATTAGAGTGTCCGTGTCATTTACAATACATTGGTAGAACCACTCAGTGTTTGAGAACCAGAATTAATAACCATCGATTTAATGTAAATAATGGATACCTTAAGCATAGTGTCTCTAGGCATTTTTTTCATAAGCATAACTGCGAATTCAATAAAATCAATATTACTCCAATAGAACACATCAGCAGTACCGTCCCTAATAGATTCAACAAATTGAAGCAGAGAGAGAACTATTGGATTTTCAAAATGAACACCCTTCACCCTTTGGGTCTAAATGATATCGCAGAATCATCTTTAGATTAATCAATCCGACTATCCTTCAGTCCTCCACAATATGGCATTATCTAAGCACTTCCAAATCCTCTTTTGGTCCACCACTACATTTATCCGAGTTCATGTGTCTTTTGCTAAATTAACATCCACTAATTTTTCCTGCTATATATAACACTTGATGCTAACGTACCTTCCGTTTGCGTACATACATCCTCTGCTATTCTCACCTGCTATCGCTGATTCATGGCCCTATTTCAAATACCCTAGTGTTAGACCTATCTATTAATCTTAGTTTCGGCCACACACTTATATCTGACAATCCTCTTCTACTCACCCCTCGTCCGATGCCCATATTCTGTCCCGGCTTAGCAGCCTCCGCCGGTCCTGCCTGAGCATCCCATCTTTCTCTCGCGTATTGCGTTCCACCTTGCGTTCCACTTCAGTTTGGAGCGCGTCGGCTTCCGTTACCCTTTTGGTTCCCGTGGCGACATGAAAACAAAACATACAGTAGTACTCCCTAACAGTATACACAACCCCCAGCCAAACAACTTTCACTGATACCATCCACATCTTTCAATAAAATTAATTAAACTACGATATTATTATTTATTCATTTATTTATTTTTAAAAACTTGCTACGCTCCAAAACATTTTTTTGTAGAGTACACAGCCTTTTTATTTTATTATATATACCTTTTATCTGTCCTCCATGTATTTATATTATGATATGTTTTATTGAATTGTACTTTTGAACTTTGACCCGCTGTTGTGTTTTCGCGGTTTTTTGGTGCAATTATCCAGTGTGAACTGGCGCTATATAAACTTGTCTCTTTTCTTCTGTAAATCTCATGCCTGATGAAAGCGCCGGTTCGGTGCTGAAACGCGTTGCAATTAAAACAGTTTTTTACAAAACTATTCACCCGATCTCAGCAATCTTATCTGTCCGCAACTATTAGCAGCGCCGTATAGATCCTCATTTTTTATCTGCAATCTTCGTACCCAAGCGGTCTCCCTGGCGACCGGCCCGGATCTGGCAGCAGCTACCCCGTGGACCCCAGTGCTCTACTCTTCTAACCCATACGGTGAGCATCTATATTCTTCATCCCCTTACATCACCTTCTTGATCCATACCAAGTGGCGCCGTGGCTTTTTGTCTCCCCTCGTTCTGAACATGTAATATAGAAATTACCAGAATTCCTTAGAAGTGGCGACATCATAGCCCACAACTCACGCTGCAGAGCATTGCACCCAGTATACATATCACATCCACCAAGATCTTCAAGTGTAACTATGGACCCAGCAAACCCTCCCCCCCCCCCCCTTAAAAATGTAGTTTTCCAAAAGATACGCTCACACACCAGGCATCATGTACGTAATTTTTCTTTTTTCTTAAAGACGATAAAATGTACAAAATAATTAATTTTAATGACTACGTGCGATACAACGGTAACATTTTTAGAAGGATTTGGAAATGTTATTTAGAATCTTTGTTTTGTTTTTTTTCAAGCCTAAAAGTTAATTTTTTATTTTTTTTAAGTCAGAATACAGTCCCCTCCCCCCAAAAGAAATCCAGACCGGGGGGGGGGACGGGGACGGGTTGTGGCTTTACCGAATCCAACAAGCACAAAAATAAATATATTTGATAGGGAAAGCAAAGTGTCATTGAAGTCAGCACCTTGTCATGAATACCCCTTTTTTTTTTTAATCATTTTTTGTTTTTATCTATACAGATATACATACATCCTCTAGGGGGAGCTATTGCTTTTGGTAGCAAGTCCGTTATTGGAAGGCTTCGTACGTGTGTGAAATGAAGGTATGGCGTTAACACTACGACGTTCTCCGTGAATACTGGCTCCACCTCCATCATCACCCACCAAAAAAGTTCCAACCGTGAACTGGGGGGCATCCGGTAGACAAGACGCGTAGGGGTTCTCGGGGTTCCCTTTCCCCCAACTCAGCGGGATCTGCAGGAAGAACGTGTGCTTATAAGTTTGTCATTGTAAACCCGCACGTCGATACAAGTACGGAATCTGAAGGGTTCACAAACATCCCCCACATGGTCATGTCCGCCGGGACCTCTCGGGTATTCCCACGTATCTTCTAGTCAAGCACATAAAAAAGTTTTACTAAATGAGGCAATCTAGAGATCAGTCATGCCCGTCTGCGCCTCGGAAGAAAATCTATGAGCCTATATATATATTCAGACTGGTTTCTGCTGGCGTCGGTCGGTGCCCGTAGACTGTTGGTGAACCCCGGGTAGACCAGTCATTGGCGTCCATCATCGGGACTCCATAGACATTTCATACAAACTCATTCCTGACGTTTTTATGGGACTGTCTCTTTAAAAGTAGCTGGGAATCATAAGCCGTTTTCTCCTGGGTCGGTGCAGAAAACCGAAAAAAGAAAAACCTAATTATGGAGGAACTTCGAAAATATCGGACCCGGACTCTGGCTGCGCCCGCGGCAAGTCTCATTGTAGTGAAAATAAGTTAAGATTTATTCTGTTTTGTCTTCCAGTTCTGGGGAAAACATTAAAAAAAAAAAATCATAGAAGTCAGTAGAAAAAAAAATCATCCAGTTAAAGTGAACAGAACCATGCAGATGTGGGACGAGGTCGGGAGATCCCGGGGGAATCGGTGACACCGCCCGCCGAGCCTCTCCACGGTAAAACTGCGATTCCTCCAGCATTGTCGGTGTTCAGATCTCCTAAAATGTGCAAGTCCAACGTCAAATACAAGTGCCGGGCTGTGCGGGGGGCTGGTGCTTCCGGTTCCGCATTGCTCCCGATTTCTCTTTGTACGCTAATGGCATCTGTTGTGAGATGTCCACCAAAGCGCTGGCCACGGCTAGACCTAAAATGTAGAGAAATGAGATACGCTGCCTTAATGTGGCTGATCTAAGACGACATAAATAACTGCATCTCTACTTTTAATGGCTCTTTAGAGGGGTTGTACAGAAAACCTATTTTCATACACCCTATGAGTGAATTCGGAGTTAATAGAGGGGGGGGGGGGGGTCCTATGTTCAGGATCCTCATCGCTTGGTGAGAGTGGTTACAAAGAACGTCCCTCGCTCTGGAGGACCTGTCCTGTCCTACATTACCCAGACAACACATTGATATAAATAACACTATGTAATACTTCATTCCCCCTGTGGTGGCGCTGCAGGGAAATTGAACACTTACTGCCAGATTTCCCCACAGATTACAGCTGATCGCTGGGGATCCTTGCAGCGAGACACTTTGGACAATCCCTATTTGTTATAAGGATCCCTTGACAATAGTCTGGTCACAAAGAGGAGTACCCCTTTAACATAAGCCTGATCTGCAGTCCAGGACAGGGAGCTAAAAAACAAACTAAAAAAACCCATAAAGGTGACAATCCTCCTGGAAATCTGGTGAGGTGGGAATTTTAAGGGGACTCGAGATCTCCTTGCACATAACAGAAGACCCACCCGGGCTAGGGAGAGATCAAATGTGGCCCCTTGTTGAAAAAAAAATCATGGTAATTTTGGGAAAATTCGGTTTTTTATAGAAATATTCTAGTCACGGTGAGGATCAATCTACACTGAATGTACTAAACTGAAACACCAGCGTTCACAGAGATATCAACAAAAAGTGGAGGAGGTCGAATCCCGTGTCCAATGAGGGAAAAACTACGTTACCAACTACTACTCGCTGATGGCGGACTTACCGGATTGTCCTGGGGGTGGAATGCCCCCTAAGCCGCGTGGCAGCCGCACAAATATGGAAAGGATCGCTGCTTTGTTACCGCAACACGGCTCCAAGGCGATCGGCTTCGGAACAGTCTGAAGAGAAGCAGAGAAAAAAAAATGGAAACAGTCAGCATGGAGTGGTTTCTGCAACCTTTACTACAAATCCCAATTGTAGAGCATTGCACCAATGTTTTCTCCCCGGCTCCACGCATATAAATACTATTACAAAGTGTATAGTGACAGGAGACATTAATATTGGCAGCCGATGTCTCGAGATCCGCGCACGCACGCCGAGCTGACCAGGTGTCTGGTGGAGGGAGCGTCGTCCGGTCTTGTAGAAAGAAACCTTTGTATAATCCTTGTATAATGTATAGTGAATAGTAAACATTCTGGTTTCCATTAAAAGTTAAACTACCGCTGTTCTGCTTACACAGCTGCTGAGTTTGTTACAATGTATTAGCGTAGACGACCTCTGCCCTGACCCAGACCTGGTCTCTTGGTACCGATTACTGACGCGGTCTGCCAGCTTCCGACTCGGATCTGCTTGTCCACAAAATGTTTCATAGCCGCCATCTGCAGCCTGACCATCTACTGGGGACTATCCTGGCGACCATGACCTGGGAAGGTCACTGGCAAAGTCCATGCCTACCTGCACATGGGGGATTCCTTAGACTCCACACCAACTCAATGACGGTCTTAGTCATTCTATGTCAAATTTCTCCTGCACTGGAGCGCAACACTGGAACGCAACGCCTTCACCGACAAGCCTGCCTGAAGTGTGCTGCCGCTACGCTACTCTGTGTCACCCAAATTCCGATTACGCTAGCCGGAGAGCAGCATCCAAGTACGTTTGTGGGCTTAAAGTCAAATACTGACATTACACCCACTTTACACCTCTCACAGCTGACAGTTTGCTACAATTGCATCCAGTCTAGACAATCCTCTGTGATACATAGTAACATAACGAGCACAATGTATCGGATATAATTGAAACAAACCCTGAGCTGTAAGACGTATATGTATCCAGCATTCATGCCAAAACTTACTATAGGACCCCGTGATTACTTATTAGGGCGCTGGACACAATGTAACAGATTTTCCTGTGTGTTTCCTCATGTAAAGGCAGCGGACGCCCCCCAGTGAGCATGTCAGGGCTGCAGATACATTAGTCACATTCAGCCCCTTATTACCACAAGTAATATATTGTTGCCTCTTGCACTGGGTGTAAACTTTGGTATTGTCTCCGGCGAGCCCCCCGCGCCGCAGCAATTAATAGCGAATAAATTGTAGGATTGTTGTGTGGGCAGAAACCAACAGGCGCCATTATACGATTTAAAGGCTTAATGGAAAAGCAAATGCCAGGCAGATAAATCAAAGCCGACGGTATTTATGTCCTCTATTACACCGGCATAATCCTATTAATGAATGAACATCCCGCGTCATGCAAATTAGTGTTTTATGACCCCGTGGAAGCATCAAATGGAGCTGCGATTGTTTGCGGGATTTTTTTTTTTTTTTTTTCGTTTTATTTTCAATAACAGCAGATCACATTGTGGATAATTTGTCTTCCGTCTTTACAAGGCGGCCATGAACACAGCGGAGGCTCCGTTACCCTGATTACTTTATTGGGCACTCAATCTTCCCGTCGTATAGATTTACAAGTTATGGGCGGCCTCTCTCGACACTTAAGTCGCAGATGTTCAGCTATTTGTCAATGTTCGCCTGTTAAAGGGACACTAAACCTGGAAAGAAATTAGCCAAAAAAGATAAATAAAATACAAAAAAGAAAACAAAACATTTCTGGCCTATTTCAAAGTTCCCAAAACTAAAAGTTTTGTAGGAATTTACAAAACAGAGGCCCGTCACCTCCCTCTACAAGGTTTGAGGTGGGTCACCTCCCTCTACGAGGCTTGAGGTGGGTCACCTCCCTCTACGAGGCTTGAGGTGGGTCACCTCCCTCTACGAGGCTTGAGGTGGGTCACCTCCCTCTACAAGGCTTGAGGTGGGTCACCTCCCTCTACAAGGCTTGAGGTGGGTCACCTCCCTCTACAATGCTTGAGGTGGGTCGCCTCCCTCTACAATGCTTGAGGTGGGTCGCCTCCCTCTACAATGCTTGAGGTGGGTCACCTCCCTCTACAATGCTTGAGGTGGGTCACCTCCCTCTACAATGCTTGAGGTGGGTCACCTCCCCCTACAAGGCTTGAGGTGGGTCACCTCCCCCTACAAGGCTTGAGGTGGGTCACCTCCCCCTACAAGGCTTGAGGTGGGCCACCTCCCTCTACAAGGTTTGAGGTGGGTCACCTCCCTCTACGAGGCTTGAGGTGGGTCACCTCCCTCTACAAGGCTTGAGGTGGGTCGCCTCCCTCTACAAGGCTTGAGGTGGGTCGCCTCCCTCTACAATGCTTGAGGTGGGTAACCTCCCTCTACAATGCTTGAGGTGGGTCACCTCCCTCTACAATGCTTGAGGTGGGTCACCTCCCTCTACAAGGCTTGAGGTGGGTAACCTCCCTCTACAAGGCTTGAGGTGGGTCGCCTCCCTCTACAAGGCTTGAGGTGGGTCGCCTCCCTCTACAATGCTTGAGGTGGGTAACCTCCCTCTACAAGGCTTGAGGTGGGTCGCCTCCCTCTACAAGGCTTGAGGTGGGTCGCCTCCCTCTACAAGGCTTGAGGTGGGTCGCCTCCCTCTACAAGGCTTGAGGTGGGTCGCCTCCCTCTACAAGGCTTGAGGTGGGTCACCTCCCTCTACAAGGCTTGAGGTGGGTCACCTCCCTCTACAAGGCTTGAGGTGGGTCACCTCCCTCTACAAGGCTTGAGGTGGGTCACCTCCCTCTACAAGGCTTGAGGTGGGTCACCTCCCTCTACAATGCTTGAGGTGGGTCACCTCCCTCTACAAGGCTTGAGGTGGGTCACCTCCCTCTACAAGGCTTGAGGTGGGTCACCTCCCTCTACAAGGCTTGAGGTGGGTCACCTCCCTCTACAAGGCTTGAGGTGGGTCACCTCCCTCTACAAGGCTTGAGGTGGGTCACCTCCCTCTACAAGGCTTGAGGTGGGTCACCTCCCTCTACAAGGCTTGAGGTGGGTCACCTCCCTCTTTACAAGGCTTGAGGTGGGTCACCTCCCTCTACAAGGCTTGAGGTGGGTCACCTCCCCCTACAAGGCTTGAGGTGGGTCACCTCCCCCTACAAGGCTTGAGGTGGGTCACCTCCCTCTACAAGGCTTGAGGTGGGTCACCTCCCTCTACAAGGTTTGAGGTGGGTCACCTCCCTCTACAAGGTTTGAGGTGGGTCACCTCCCTCTACAAGGCTTGAGGTGGGTCACCTCCCCCTACAATGCTTGAGGTGGGTCACCTCCCTCTACAAGGCTTGAGGTGGGTCACCTCCCTCTACAAGGTTTGAGGTGGGTCACCTCCCTCTACAAGGCTTGAGGTGGGTCACCTCCCTATACAAGGCTTGAGGTGGGTTGGTCTTCTCCAAGTAAGCAGGGCTTGTATTTGACTAATCTAGTGCAGTTGGAGATTTCTGCTGCAGCAAGCTGCCTCCCAGCCAGAAACAAAGCAGATTATGGAAGAAAGCAGCCATATGTTCCTAATTATATACAACTACATTAAAGAGCGCCTCATCGGACCACAGGCTGTGTGTGGTATTGCAGCTCCGACCCTTTCACTTCAATGGAGCTGAGCTGCAATACCAGACTAAACCCATGAACAGGTGTGGCGCTATTTCTTGAGGAAAGCAGCCATGTTTTTCTATCTTGCACAGGAGGCGGCTGGATAAGGGAACCTATTTTAAAATACCCTATTAGTTTATACTGAAGGTCTCTTATTAATTTCAACGATAACCGTGTGATGCTTCATTTTCATTTCGTTGTTGGGTCCCTTACTTTTTAGAATTGATTTTCAGTGATCAGCTTATTGTCAGGGGACCCCAATAAAACGGGACTGTCCAAAGCAAAGAACACCTAATGCTCTGCCTTTTCTGTTGCAGGCAGAGGAGGTTTCTGCTGCAGCAAGCTGCCTCCCAACTAGGAACTTTTCAAACTTCTACGTTGCAATTTTCCATGTACTATAGCAGAGATTAGGAGACACATTTTTCCTCTATAACCCTTTAGGCTATGTTCACATGAGGTATTTTGTCGAGTTTTTTAACGCGGAAACCGCGTCGCAAAACTCGGCAAAAACGGCCCGAAAATGCCTCCCATTGATTTCAATGGGAGGCGTCGGCGTCTTTTTCCCACGAGCAGTAAAACTGCCTCGCGGGAAAAAGAAGCGACATGCCCTATCTTCGGGCGCTTCCGCCTCTGACCTCCCATTGACTTCAATGGGAGGCAGAGAAAGCGTATTTCGCGCTGTTTTATGCCCGCGGCGCTCAATGGCCGCGGGCGAAAAACGGCAAGAAAAACTCTGCGAAAATCGGCGTGCAGGGAGAGGAATATCTGCCTCAAAATTTGGAGGCAGGTATTCCTCCTGCAAAATACCCCGTGTGAACATAGCCTTAGATTACAGTGCACCCCCAATGAGGACGACAGTCACGTCTCCCGCCAGAGTTATACGCACGTTAGTTCTAAACTTCTGTCGGGAGTGGCGGCTGTCGTTATCATTGGAGGTAGACTTAGAATAGCACCGAAGAAGAGGAGAATATTAG
Source organism: Rhinoderma darwinii (assembly GCF_050947455.1). NCBI lineage: Eukaryota > Metazoa > Chordata > Amphibia > Anura > Rhinodermatidae > Rhinoderma > Rhinoderma darwinii. The sequence goes on along the minus strand of NC_134687.1, from coordinate 12,701,902 downwards.
GGTAAGTATTTCAGCATGCACCAGCACTTTTGCAGGGAGGATGAGACTATATGGATGCCCCCTGGGACACTTGCAGACGTTTTTTTATCCCCTCTGACCCTTTATATTAAGATACAGAATAGAACGGGATAATGGAAGAGGAGGATATTATAGTAATTGATAAGACGCGGTTCAGCTTGTGTCCCTTTAAAAAGGAACCGTACAATAAGAAAAGCTAAAAAGTAAAAAACAAAATAAAAAAATAAAACTGCGGGAGCGAGTCATCTGGAAATGTGCTGGTATTAGTAGGTGGGGAATATATATTGTAAGTAAAATTGCTTTACACCAGAAAAGTGTTTTTTGCTGGTACAGGTTTTGTTGATGGGGCAGAATTCTGTATTTGATTATCAGCCAATCAGGCGGCTTCGGAACAGTCATATTAGGGGAGCGCAGGCTACAATTGAGCGGCTCGGCCTTAATGACAAATAGGAGAGGAAGGCAGAAAGAAAACAAGGTAGAAGGGAGAACATTTTTTCTTTTTCAGCGGTTTTGGTTTTGCAATGATTGAACTTTAGTCAGCAAATTTAGAAGTAGCGGCAGAGAAATCCTTAAGGACGCAGTCGGGGGGAGGGGGGGCGGTCTATACATACGGCATGTATAAAGAATGGATATTATATCAGCAGCAGTAATAACACATACAGACATTAATGCAGAGAATGAAGGGATTGTAGTTGCAGTATTTTGGACTCTCCCGCTCCCCGTCCTGATCACTGCCTGTCAATCACTGTGGTTCTGCTGGGTTGTAATGAAATGTTATATTCTCCAGATGCTCTTCCCTAATTCAAGAGGAAACTGCTAAGAAACACGGGAACAAAAACACTTCAGCGAGAAGACGCTGCACCTGCTGCCCATGGAGTTTTAGGAGAAGCGAATACGACTGTAGTTACATCCACATGACATCAGCAGCGAGGAAAGTAGAAAGTGTGAACGAACGAAAGAGAGCAAACCAACTAAAAAAAAAAGAGAACGAACGAGAGAACTAACTAAAAAAAAAAAAAGCGAACGAAAAAAGAAAGCACGAAGCGAGAGAAAGCACGAGCAGGAGCGCAAGCCGGGCCGAGAAGGAGCGCGGGCCGAGAAGAGCAGGAGCGCGGGCACAAGCCGAGAAGAGCAGGAGGAGGAGCGCGAGCCGAGAAGAGCAGGAGCGCGAGCCGAGAAGAGCAGGAGCGCGAGCCGAGAAGAGCAGGAGCGCGAGCCGAGAAGAGCAGGAGCGCGAGCCGAGAAGAGCAGGAGCGCGAGCCGAGAAGAGCAGGAGCGCGAGCCGAGAAGAGCAGGAGCGCGAGCCGAGAAGAGCAGGAGCGCGAGCCGAGAAGAGCAGGAGCGCGAGCCGAGTAGAGCAGGAGCGCGAGCCGAGTAGAGCAGGAGCGCGAGCCGAGTAGAGCAGGAGCGCGAGCCGAGAAGAGCAGGAGCGCGAGCCGGGAAGAGCAGGAGCGCGAGCCGAGAAGAGCAGGAGCGCGAGCCGAGAAGAGCAGGAGCGCGAGCCGAGAAGAGCAGGAGCGCGAGCCGAGAAGAGCAGGAGCGCGAGCCGAGAAGAGCAGGAGCGCGAGCCGAGAAGAGCAGGAGCGCGAGCCGAGAAGAGCAGGAGCGCGAGCCGAGAAGAGCAGGAGCCGAGAAGAGCAGGAGCCGAGAAGAGCAGGAGCGCGAGCCGAGAAGAGCAGGAGGTAGAGGGAAGGAGGGGGGAGAGTAACAGAAATGATGAGGGTGATAGTCTGTCCTGATAGTCTGTGTGTCTATGGTAATAGGAGTTTCTGACCTGTATACATGCCCTGAATTAGATATTCTCTACCAGGTGTCCCTAGGGTCAGTTGCTACAGAATTTTTTTGCAGCCGATTTTGACGTGCAAACTGCGTTGGAATCCGCGCCAAAAGACGCCCCAAATCACCTATGGATTTCAATGGGAGGCAGAGGTGTTTTTTTGCCCGGTTGGCTTTTTTAGATATCACAGCTACAGAGGGAAGGATTCTTCTTGAGAAATCTCATCTCAAAGGATGTTGCCATAATTATGGAGCCATGACAGAGGCGGCATCATTAACTTCCGGACCGTTTTCCAGCACTGTTTCTGGCCGCACTATTGCCACATGGCCGCTACATGTACGGGCAGAGCACCATAAGGGTATATTCACATGGCGCCAAAAAAATGCAATATGACTGCGACGTGTGAATATACCCTAAGGTTATGTTCATACGGCTTACTTTCAACCATTTTTCGGGCCGTAAACGGACGAAAAATCAGAAGCAGAAACATCTGCCCATTGATTTCAATGGGAAAAACGGCGTTCTGTTCCGACGCCCCGTTTTTTACCCGGCCGTTTTGAAAAAAGGCCGCATAAAAAAACGCCCACAAAAAAGAAGTGCATGTCACTTCTTGAGCCGTTTTTCATTGACTCCATAGAAAAACCGCTCCAGAAACGGCCGTAAAAAATGCCACGGAAAACTCGAGTTGCTAAAAAAACGATTGAAAATCAGGAGCGGTTATCCCTTGAAAAGAGCTCCGTATTTTCAGCCGTTTTTTAGTAAGCGTGTGAACAGAGCCTAAGGCTCCTTAGATGAAAAACATTAAAGCACCAAAAAATATTCCATTGGAAACTGTTCTCAACGTCCAGCCTCGTATCAAGGGCCGTACTGCGTCTAAGAGGGAGTGACCCAACCTGGGACCCTCCCCCATCGTGAGAGTGAAAGGGTCCACTGTTATCTAAACCCTGTCTCTGGTATTACAGCTAGGTGGCGCTAAGCCTATATTAACAATGAAGCAGCCTGCAGCACTCCATCAACCATCTACGATTGGTGGAGATCCCTTGGATCTCAGCGATCACACATTGATCACGGCTTATCGTAAGGATCCTTAGCTTATCCTTAAAGTTCACAAAAAATAGGTGAGAGGCGTATGAGCATGCTCTGGGAATCGTCTTACAACATAATGCATTGTGGTCTAGCTGACGTGGTGCATTATGGGTGGATTTGCAGCTTCAAAGCAATACGAATCCTACATATCAGTGCAGCATTGCCGGCTCGGGTGGATCAGGCTCCCCCTGGTGGCCACTGCAGGCACTGCTCCGTGTCCCCCCTCCCTGCCACTTATATATACGTGCTCTAATTATCTTCCGCTCCTTTTGTATCCTCCTATGATTAAACTATATTAAAAAGCCCAACATAAGAGCAGGAGACACATAAAGCCCTTGTCATCGGAATATCATAACGCCGCCGCGCTCGCTAGCGGAGAGAGGTTCATCGCGCTCATCACAGGCGTTCACCACAATTACCAATGATAAGAAATGGAATTAATTTGCTGGTTTGTCATTTGGACCAGCGTTCCCCAGATAACCTTCACGGGATTTAACCTGCTGGAGATAATTGCTGCAGATTACTGCGCCGCACATTCTAAGTGAAGTTTTAATTTAAAAAAACGTAGAACTAAAAACCGGACTCAACGACGAAGCAACGGGCAAGAGAGACGCAGTCTAGTAGCCTGCGGTCGATGCCGGGTCCTGGTCCGTCACTAATGACTGAAGCCCTGACTTCTAGCCCATGAAATTGTGTTTCAGTTCCTCACAAGAAAATTTGAATTCACTGACAGCAAGCAGAGGCTGCAAACCTGCCCTCACCTAGAGCTGAGGGTTTTTGTCAATCGAGTAAGTAAACTGATGGGTGTGAACTTTGTGTAGCCCGACTTTAAAGGTAATACAGCAACATCCCTTTAATTAATGGGGAACGGATATTTGCTGGATTATCAGATTTTCTGGAATATCAGACGGTCACCGTATAGAGACGAAGAAATATTAACACAAGATCCGCGGCGATCTCAAATTTTCCTCCTAAACTATCTGGTTTTGGGACATTCTAGATTAGCATGTAATTCTGTACAGGAAAAAAAAGTGCTGGATTATCAGATTAAAGGAATTTCACCCAAAAAACTTCCATTTGTTGTCTGCGGGGTTCCCATCCCCCTCCAGCCCTCCCTGTTCCTGACCTACAGACAGCAGCCCCATCTTGCTGCAAGCGGGGGTCATACCGTGCAGCCCCCACCCATAAGCCGCAAGATCTCCGGTCCGATTCACAAAGGATTTGAAGAGTAGGGGGGAGGGGATGGAATTCACGTTCTCCCTCCTCGATCACTGAGCGATCTCCAGAAAAAGGCGCGATATTCCCAGTATACGGTGTTAATTTTGGACGCGGTCCCATAAATATACTGTACATATTTGGATATAGGGTTCCACACGTTTATATTTACCTTACTGGTTTTTTCTCCGTCCCTGCGTTGCCGGTCACGACCCCCTTCCGTTTACGTAGTATACGCCATGACATCACATGACCCCATGTGACGTCACCATGGAAGAAATGTCACTACAGCGGGCCACCTTAATACTTCTCACCCGCCGGTACTGCATTCTATCTTAAAGGGGCACTCATTTAACGTTAATGGCAAACCCGCACTGATCGCTACAATAAAGGGGCGATCCTTTTGGCTTTCCTTGATGAGCGGGGGAATGGATAGTCTACGAGCTATAATAAGTAGTCAGCTCCAAAAAAGAGATCGACAGGAGCCAGAGATCACCCCTTTACTGTAGCGATCGGCGAAGGGCTCGACACTAAAAAGATTTTCTTAAAAGGACAGTAACACTAAATGGGTCATCCTCTTTGGACAAAGGGCAGCCCACCGATCAGGATACTACCCCCAGTGCGGGGGGGGGGGGGGGCCTTATGTGTCATTGCATCGTATGGACGTCCATTCCTCTGGTGTAAACAGTTTAATACCTATTAAGGCCCTTTGACACAGGCCGATGATTGGGTGAACGAGTGCTCGTAGGAACGCTCATTCGCGATCATTGGTCCGTGTAAACATGGCGGCGATTAGCTGACTAACGAGAAAAAGCCAGTTCGTCAGCTATTCGCATCTTTTACGCCACCATTAAAAATAGTCGTTTGTCGGCAGCGCATCTCTCCGGGTAAATCGGTATGTGCGGCCGACAATATGGAAACTAACCCTTTAAATGGGTCAATGGGGCCCTATACATACCTGTGAATTAAACTTTCCCTGCACTGATACATTGTAACAAACTATGAGGGCAGGATAAAGACATGATGCTGCCCTGCACTGGACACAATTGAGGCAAACTCTCAGCTGTGAGAAGCATTTGGTCTGTACATGTTTTCAGCTTCTGGATGTAAACTAGAAAATTTAATTTACTAACAGCAAGCAGAGATCCTGAAACCGTTAAGGAAGTATATGGGAAAGTTGTAGAACTTCAGTATACGGGAGGAGGCCGCAATCCTGCGTAGCGGACGCCATGGTGTGAATGTCTTGCGTGTGAACGCTCGTTTCCGGTCTGCAGCTCTCCGCCCGCGTTAGTAACAGCTTTTCCTGACACATGAATTGTAAATCTCAGAGTTCAAGATCTGTCTGATTTCCTTGTAAAGTGCAATCCTCACCTTCACGCTCCCGCCGATCAGATCAGGCGGCTCCTCGTCTGTTTCCAAGGCGACGTTGACGGAGGCGAAGGGTCGGCTCGCCATCTGCTGCATCTCTCGGATGAGTTGCTGATAAATAAACAAGACAATGAAGACCCAGGTTATTCTATATCCGGATTACAGGGGAAACAGAAACACCAATAATCTAACACACAAAACTCCCTGTATACACAACTCCTGAAATACTCTGTGCTGCAGGGGAGGTTGCCCTTCAACTATCTGTCCTGTCATCACGAACATAAATCATAAGGAGACAGGGCACTGCCTCCCACAAGATCAGCACTATCCTGTCCTGAGATACTCTGTGCTGCTGGGGTACCCTGTTTCTTCCGGTATACAACTCCCAGACTATAATCTCCCTCTTGTCTCCATCCCCTCATCACATCATGACCCTGCCCCATCACATACCAGTCCTGTCCTCACTATCATCACCACGAGAGGACAGGTCACTAACCTCCACAGGTTCAGCACACCTCTCCTGAAATACTCTGTGCTGCTGTACATCCTGCTCCTTCCACTATGTAGCTCTTAGTCTATGGCCTCCCAGTTATCTGTATCACCCCCTCACATCAGGTCTCATGCAGTTCTCTCCTCACTTATCAGGACTAAAAAGAATTTCACAGAATTTATAATCAGATCAAGAAAAAAAGGAGACTGCAAAAAACGAAAACTCCAGCGGAAAACAAGAAAATAAGATAAATAACGGCGGAAAGACACAAACTCAGAAGTAAAAATCTACTGTCATAATATAACGCACGACGGAGGGAGACGTCCGGGATACTAGCACCCGACACTAGCATACTAGCACCCTGACACCCGACACTGTACATTCTACCCCAATACACCCCACACACTGTACTTCCCTTACCCCAACACACCCCACTTCTCCCACACACTGTACTTCCCTTACCCCCAATACACCCCACTTCTCCCACACACTGTTCTTCCCTTACCCCAATACACCCCACTTCTCCCACACACTGTTCTTCCCTTACCCCAATACACCCCACTTCTCCCACACACTGTACTTCCCTTACCCCAATACACCCCACACTGTACATTCTACCCCAATACACCCCCCTTCTCCCACACACTGTACTTCCCTTACCCCCAATACACCCCACTTCTCCCACACTGTACTTCCCTTACCCCCAATACACCCCACTTCTCCCACACACTGTACCTCCCTTACCCCAATACACCCCACATCTACAGTGTACTTCCCTTACCCCAATACACCCCACTTCTCCCACACTGTACTTCCCTTACCCCCAATACAACCCACTTCTCCCACTGTTTCCCTTATCCCAATACACCCCACCTCTCCCACACTGTACTTCCCTTACCCCAACACACCCCACTTCTCCCACACACTGTACTTCCCTTACCCCAATACACCCCACTTCTCCCACACACTGTACTTCCCTTACCCCAATACACCCCACTTCTCCCACACACTGTACTTCCCTTACCCCAATACACCCCACTTCTCCCACACACTGTACTTCCCTTACCCCAATACACCCCACTTCTCCCACACTGTACTTCCCTTACCCCAATACACCCCACTTCTCCCACACACTGTACTTCCCTTACCCCAATACACCCCACTTCTCCCACACACTGTACTTCCCTTACCCCAATACACCCCATTTCTCCCACACTGTACTTCCCTTACCCCAACACACCCCACTTCTCCCACACACTGTACTTCCCTTACCCCAATACACCCCACTTCTCCCACACTACTTCCCTTACCCCAATACACCCCACTTCTCCCACACTGTACTTTCCTTACCCCAATACACCCCACTTCTCCAACACACTGTACTTCCCTTACCCCAATACACCCCACACACTGTACTTCCCTTACCCCAATACACCCCACTTCTCCCACACACTGTACTTCCCTTACCCAATACACCCCACCTCTCCCACACTGTACTTCTCTTACCCCAATACACCCCACTTCTCCCACACACTGTACTTCCCTTACCCCAATACACCCCACTTCTCCCACACTGTACTTCCCTTACCCCAATACACCCCACTTCTCCCACACACTGTACTTCCCTTACCCCAATACACCCCACTTCTCCCACACACTGTACTTCCCTTACCCCAATACACCCCATTTCTCCCACACTGTACTTCCCTTACCCCAACACACCCCACTTCTCCCACACACTGTACTTCCCTTACCCCAATACACCCCACTTCTCCCACACTGTACTTTCCTTACCCCAATACACCCCACTTCTCCAACACACTGTACTTCCCTTACCCCAATACACCCCACACTGTACTTCCCTTACCCCAATACACCCCACTTCTCCCACACACTGTACTTCCCTTACCCAATACACCCCACCTCTCCCACACTGTACCTCTTACCCCAATACACCCCACTTCTCCCACACTGTACCTCCCTTACCCCAATACACCCCACTTCTCCCACACTGTACTTCCCTTACCCCAATACACCCCACTTCTCCAACACACTGTACTTCCCTTACCCCAATACACCCCACTTCTCCCACACTGTACTTCCCTTACCCCAATACACCCCACTTCTCCCACACACTGTACTTCCCTTACCCCAATACACCCCACTTCTCCAACACACTGTACTTCCCTTACCCCAATACACCCCACTTCTCCCACACTGTACTTCCCTTACCCCAATACACCCCACTTCTCCCACACACTGTACTTCCCTTACCCCAATACACCCCACTTCTCCCACACACTGTACTTTCCTTACCCCAATACACCCCACTTCTCCCACACTACTTCCCTTACCCCAATACACCCCACTTCTCCCACACTGTACTTCCCTTACCCCAATACACCCCACTTCTCCCACACTGTACTTCCCTTACCCCAATACACCCCACTTCTCCCACACTGTACTTCCCTTACCCCAATACACCCCACTTCTCCCACACACTGTACTTCCCTTACCCCCAATACACCCCACTTCTCCCACACACTGTACTTCCCTTACCCCAATACACCCCACTTCTCCCACACACTGTTCTTCCCTTACCCCAATACACCCCACTTCTCCCACACTGTACTTCCCTTACCCCAATACACCCCACTTCTCCCACACTGTACTTGCCTTACCCCAATACACCCCACTTCTCCCACACACTGTACTTCCCTTACCCCAATACATGGTAATTCCTCAGTACACAGCAGTAACACACATACATACATACATTGGCCATTTGCCCAGGGCTTTATGGGATGGAAAGACGGCGATTCATAGATAATGAGAAGCAGGAAAAATGGGCCAAGAGAGCCGTGCACAGGACCGATGCTTTTCAGGGAATATTTAGGGCCGTTATGTACAGAAGACAGGGCGACCCCAGTACCGGAAACCTCCACTTACAGTAGCTTTATTAATACTTTGTATTGGGGGAGGGGGGGGGAGGGGACAGACCAGCAAGAAATCGCCCCCTCATTGGGTCTCCTGTCACCCTTGGCCCACCGGGGTCTCGCACATGGCATCCGCTGCTGCTGTGAAATGTTAAGTAAATGTTTGTCCAACAAACAATTGACAAGGGAACAAACCTGTCACATTAAATAACGGAGCAGGCGGAGACGACCGGCCTGACATTTAAGGAATCCTCGCAGAACGAGACGCGGGAGCAAATTGTATCCCGGCTGTTTAATCAGAGTCATTTGCAGCGTTTAGGGATAAAGCAGCACAGAGAAGAACAGATTTCAGCTCTGTCCATCCTGAGCCTCCTGGTTCACTGCAGTTATAGGTAGAACTGCATGATCTACTAAAGGAAGCCTCATGTCATCAACAAATATTCATCGCACTCCTTAATCTATAGATCACTCTCCCACATGGGACCTATAGCACTGCTCAACCTGATCCGCGAATAGAATACCAGGACTACAGTGAAGACTGACACTTACAAAGATGGAAACAGGAGGACGGGGTGCAAGTTTACAGAACATTACAGATCTATGTGCCGTTCAGGGTCTATGGAGAGCTGGGTGGCAATTATTGACGAAACCATTTCTGGTTGGGACCACTACGTCGCCTGTTGATCTAGCAGGGAAGATCTCTGGAGAACGGCGGACCGGTTGTCCAATCAGTTCTAAGTGTCAGAAAAATGCCATAAATGAGCTGTACTTGGGGTCTTTACTGAAGTTCTAATATGTTATTCGTGAACCAGGAGGTCCAGGATGAACAGAGCTATAGCTCCCTCATAGAAGGGGAGTGCTGCACTGTTATGTCCCTTCCCTTGCTCTTCTACGGCCCTGATTTGGCATGTGTCAGTCTTCACTGCAGTTCTGGAATTCTATTCATGAACCAGGTACAGGATGAACAAAGCGATTTCTGCCTCCCAGGAAGCGGGGCGCTGCATTATTGGTTACAATTACGTCCCTCCGTTGTGTTCTACCGCCCTGCTTATGTATGTGTCAGTCTTTACTGCAGTTCTGATATTCTATTCATGAAGCAGGAAGGTCAGGTTGAACAGAACTATAGCTTCATGCCACATAAGGCGATGTAGTCTAGGTACGTAGGGTATGCGGGGGTCCTTGGCATAGCGATCAGGCGGCTGCTGCGCCGGTCTGGGTACGCTTGGCGCTGGATCTCGCTGTCAGCGGTGTAAGTGATCAGCGGCGAGCTGGTGACAGGATAAAGAATGCCGCTGACTGCGTTACAACAATTGGAGCACGGAGGCGTTTGATAAATCAATCAGTTACTTACACACGAGCTGAAAGTTACACGGTGAAGATCGCAAATTGCCACTTACATGTCTTCACTTCAAATTAAAAGCCTTTCAAGACAGAACCGACGCGACGTTAAATCATCCTGCGCCGCCGCAAACACTTTTAATCATTGGGTGACGGACGCCAGGCGACAAGGCTGCAGTACGGTGAGTGGCGGGATATGGATTATATACAGGAGGGTCCCTATATAATAATGCAAACATGAGAACGATGGGGGGAGGGTAACGTGTCAGCAGCCAACATCCACCTTATAGAATATATTAGGGAGCTGCCCAATGAGCGACACCCAGTAAATAAACCCCGCTCCTATTTATAGTAATTCTTAGTTATGGATCGATTCCTGGCAAAGCAGGGTGACAACCGATCAAACTGTTGTTACAGCACAGAGTATTTCAGGAGAGGTATGCTGATCTCGTGGAGTCAGCGACCTGTGCTCTTATGTGACGTCAGTGAGGACAGGACTGTGTGTAACGGGATGGAGAGGAAAGTGAGATCACAGACTGAAACGTAGTGTAAATAGCAGGGTCTACAGCAGCACAGAGTATTTCAGGCGAGGAGAGCGCTGCTTGCGTGGGGGGCAGTGACCGGTGACAGACCAGTAATGCCACGTGAATATCTTTCCGAGTTCGTTTTCTGCCTACAGACTCTGACTAACCGCAAAGGCTACAGACCTGATTCATTCCTGACAGGGGCCGCACAGCAGAGGGGACAATGCGGGGATCACAGCTAATACTATGCTACCCAGATGTATGTGACAACTACCCTCATCATCACCCATACCCAACATCTGCCCACATACACTGGAGAAAAGCAACATGGAATATGCACTGTGATACCTCCCTATGAGGACCTGGAAAATCACAGAGGACTCCGGATAATCAGGACCTGACAGATCCAGCTCCGCCCCACCCGACCCAGCTCCGCTCCGCCCCACACAGCTCCGCCGACCCCACCCAGCTCCGCTCCGCCCGACCCCACCCAGCTCCGCTCCGCCCGACCCCACCCAGCTCCGCTCCACCCGACCCAGCTCCGCTCCACCCGACCCAGCTCCGCTCCACCCGACCCGATCCAGCTCCGCCCGACCCGATCCAGCTCAGCTCCGCCCGACCCGATCCAGCTCCGCTCCACCTGACCCGATCCAGCTCCGCTCCACCTGACCTGATCCAGCTCTGCTCCACCTGAAAGGCTGGTCCCTGAAGCACCTTGCCTGCCCAACTGCACCGAATCCATGTAGTAGAGATCTGCAGCACTTAACCAATCCGGCACTACTGCATCAGACGGGCTGGGGGCTACTACACCTGACACACCAAGTTATGCTACATCTGAAAGCAGCGTCTAAATCACCAAGTTTAAGGCGGCCGCTAAAATAAAAATATATATATATATATATTTTTTCAATTAATGAAAAAGATACCAAAGATTTCATACAAGGGTGATCCAATATTGGAAAGTACCAAGGCATGGCGAGGTCGCCAGCGCCACGGTAGCGAGGTCACCAACGCCAAAGTGGCGGGTTATGAGACACTGGTCAGAGGTCTGGAAACATTTCATGAGGCACAGTGCCATAGATAAGCATGAAATAGGTAACATTTTGCCGCTTATCCTGTCCGCTTTTCCTACACCCGCACTTGTATATATATTATTGATCTGAAAACTAATGCAAAAGTAGCGAGCGGCCGATCCACAGCTGATCATGGAGCAATACTGCCATCTGGTGGTCACACCTCGTCACTGCAGGCATGAGGAGTCTACTACTCACAATGATGGGAAGATCTTCAGAGCACTGCAGGAAAGCAGATAGATCCGGGACAGTGAACTGAAGACTTGGGTGCACGGCGGCGGCGATCAAAGCTAAACCGGAGATTTATGAAATTCTACAATATGAGTAAATCATCAATAAACCTTATGGTACGTGAGAGACTGAGGAGGACAGGACCGGGGGAGGCTTCTCCTAACCTTACAGAACATAACGTTCATCCTGGTACTGTAATAGAAATCATCCCTCCATGCACTTCTTGCTAAATGTATACTTTTACAGCTAATCTGAAAAAGCAGAGCTGCAGTGTAAAGCATGAGACAGGTGTTTTATTTCAGACTACCTCCGACACCAATAGACAATGCAGTGAAGACGGAGGATTATTGATTAACTTAACTTGCAGTAGTTTCCATCCCCTCCCCCCAGGATACTGCAAATTTGGAGGCCGAGACTAAAAACCAGGACTAAATGCGTGCTGGGACTTTTAGTTCTCAAGCTGCAGGTTTATTGCATAGAGGTGGACACCGGCATCAAGTCACTGGCAGAAGATGAAGGGAGCCACATCTGGACACCTCAGCGCAGGTGGAGAGGTCTTGAGCTGCCGGGGGGGGGGGGGGGGCACAGGAGCGGCAGAACCGTATGAATTATTCCGGCATGAAGTCGCGGACGAGGTGTAATGAGGACCCGGCTCCGCTCCCTTTGTTTTGCGCTCCCTCCGTTGTGCCAGCGGGAGATTCAGCACAAGTGACATTTTCCTTTTAAACTTGCTAAATGTCTTGACTTTGCTGTTGGCAACGCGCGGCATTTGTAAAGCAGCGCCGGGGTCGTGATCTGCGCTCCAGCGACGGCTCAAATGTGACTCCGGGAAGGTTTTAGGGAACGTGAAGTGATTAACCGTATGAAGAGGGGGGGGAGGGGTGAGAGGGGGGGGGGCAGCTCCGCAGAGACTATAAAGGATATAAACGCCTGGTGGAGTTGAGCTGGAGTGGAGGAGTTGATGACGCCCCGTGGGTTGCCGGTTACAGTACAGTTTCTGCATTGTAGTCGCTCGTGGCTGCTACACCTCCTTGACACCTATTTTCCCACGCCAGCAAATCTATGCCAGACTTCACCCGCGTTATTCTATATCCTTCTTTACATGGGAGAGCGGCAACTCAGCTCCTACCAATGGGGACAAATCATTGAAAAGGTTTCTAATTATTAAATGGCCGATCGTCATGTGGCGACCGGCGGGTTCAGGGGTTGACTCAAAGACGACCCCTGTCCTTAAGACCTATTAGTGCATAATATGAATGTCATTGGGGGGTCTCCACTCAGGAGCCCCCCTCTATGAGCCAGAGCAGAGTGACGCTGTGGTGGACCCAGTGCACCCATGAATTACATAGACGAACGTTCATGAACATGGCTGCCAAGTAAAGAAAAGGAGGCAAAAGGGAAAAGGAGGAGAGGAAGAAAAGGAGGAGAGGAAGAAAAGGAGGGGAGGAAGAAAAGGGAAAAGGAGGAGAGGAGGGAAAAGGAGGAGAGGAGGGAAAAGGAGGAGAGGAGGGAAAAGGAGGAGAGGAGGGAAAAGGAGGAGAGGAGGGAAAAGGAGGAGAGGAGGGAAAAGGAGGAGAGGAGGGAAAAGGAGGAGAGGAGGGAAAAGGAGGAGAGGAGGGAAAAGGAGGAGAGGAAGGAAAAGGAGGAGAGGAAGGAAAAGGGAAAAGGAGGAGAGGAAGGAAAAGGGAAAAGGAGGAGAGGAAGGAAAAGGAGGAGA